>NW_023367101.1:0-53481 GCF_902167145.1 Zea mays | reverse complement strand
CCACCAGAAATCCAAAGAATGTGATCTATGGCAAGGAAACATATGTGGGGTGAGGTTTATGAGCCTCTAGTCGATGATAAATGGCCACACAACCCCCATTTTTTATGAAAATAGCCATGAGCGACCTTGAAAATAGCCATGAGCGCCGATTTTCAATAATACTAGAGGCTAACACCTACGGATTTTAGACCAAGAAATGGTCTCCACCAGAAATCCAAGAATGTGATCTATGGCAAGGAAACATATGTGGGGTGAGGTGTATGAGCCTCTGGTCGATGATCATTGGCCACACAACCCCCATTTTTGTCGAAAATAGCCATGAACGACCATTTTCAATAATATCGAAGGCTAACATCTACGGATTTTTGACCAAGAAATGGTCTCCACCAGAAATCCAAGAATGTGATCTATGGCAAGGAAACATATGTGGGGTGAGGTGTATGAGCCTCTGGTCGATGATCATTGGCCACACAACCCCCATTTTTGTCGAAAATAGCCATGAACGACCATTTTCAATAATATCGAAGGCTAACACCTACGGATTTTTGACCAAGAAATGGTCTCCACCAGAAATCCAAGAATGTGATCTACGACAAGGAAACATATGTGGGGTGAGGTGTATGAGCCTTTGGTCGACGATCAATGGCCACACAACCCCCATTTTGCCGAAAATAGCCATGAATGACCATTTTCAATAATATCGAAGGCTAACACTTACGGATTTTTGACCAAGAAATGGTCTCCACCAGAAATCCAAGAATGTGATCTACGACAAGGAAACATATGTGGGGTGAGGTGTATGAGCCTCTGGTCGACGATCAATGGCCACACAACCCCCATTTTGCCGAAAATAGCCATGAATGACCATTTTCAATAATACCGAAGGCTAACACGTACGAGTTTTTAACCAAGAAATGGTTTCCACCAGAAATCCAAGAATGTAATCTATGGCAAGGAAACATATGTGGGGTGAGGTGTATGAGCCTCTAGTCGATGATAAATGGCCACACAACCCCCATTTTTATGAAAATAGCCATGAGCGACCTTGAAAATAGCCATGAGCGACCATTTTCAATAATACTAGAGGCTAACACCTACGGATTTTGGACCAAGAAAAGGTCTCCACCAGAAATCCAAGAATGTGATCTATGGCAAGGAAACATATGTGGGGTGAGGTGTATGAGCGTCTTGTCGATGATCAATGGCCACACAACCCCCATTTTTGTCGAAAATAGCCATGAACGACCATTTTCAATAATACGGAAGGCTAACACCTACGGATTTTTGACCAAGAAATGGTCTCCACCAGAAATCCAAGAATGTGATCTATGGCAAGGAAACATATGTGGGGTGAGGTGTATGAGCCTCTAGTCGATGATCAATGGCCACACAACCCCCATTTTTGTCGAAAATAGCCATGAATGACCATTTTCAAAAATACCAAAGGCTAACACGTACGGATTTTTGACCAAGAAATGGTCTCCACCAGAAATCCAAGAATGTGATCTATGGCAAGGAAACATATGTGGGGTGAGGTGTACGAGCCTCTGGTCGATGATCAATGGCCACACAACCCCCATTTTTGTCGAAAATAGCCATGAATGACCATTTTCAATGATACCGAAGGCTAACACGTACGAGTTTTTAACCAAGAAATGGTTTCCACCAGAAATCCAAGAATGTAATCTATGGCAAGGAAACATATGTGGGGTGAGGTGTATGAGCCTCTGGTCGATGATCAATGGCCACACAGCCCCCATTTTTTATGAAAATAGCCATGAGCGACCATTTTCAATAATACTAGAGGCTAAGACTTACGGATTTTTAACGGAGAAATGGTCTCCACCAGAAATCCAAGAATGTGATCTACGACAAGGAAACATATGTGGGGTGAGGTGTATGAGCGTCTGGTCGACGATCAATGGCCACACAACCCCCATTTTTGTCGAAAATAGCCATGAACGACCATTTTCAATAATACCAAAGGCTAACACCTACGAATTTTTGACCAAGAAATGGTCGGGGTGAGGTTTACGTGCCTCTGGTCGATGATCAATGGCCACACAACCCCCATTTTTTATGAAAATAGCCATGTGCGACCTTGAAAATAGCCATGAGCGACCATTTTCAATAATACTAGAGGCTAACACCTACGGATTTTAGACCAAGAAATGGTTTCCACCAGAAATCCAAGAATGTGATCTATGGCAAGGAAACATATGTGGGGTGAGGTGTATGAGCCTCTGGTCGACGATCAATGGCCACACAACCCCCATTTTGCCGAAAATAGCCATGAATGACCATTTTCAATAATACCGAAGGCTAACACCTACGGATTTTTTACCAAGAAATGGTCTCCACCAGAAATCCAAGAATGTGATCTATGGCAAGGAAACATATGTGGGGTGAGGTGTATGAGCCTCTGGTCGATGATCAATGGCCACACAACCCTAATTTTTGTCGAAAATAGCCATGAACCACCATTTTCAATGACACTGAAGGCTAACACCTACGGATTTTTGACCAAGAAATGGTCTCCACCATAAATCCAAGAATGTGATCTATGGCAAGGAAACATATGTGTAGTGAGGTGTATGAGCCTCTGGTCGAAGATCAATGGCCACTCAACCCCCATTTTTGTCGAAAATAGCCATGAATGACCATTTTCAAAAATACCAAAGGCTAACACATTCGGATTTTTGCCCAAGAAATGGTCTCCACCAGAAATCCAAGAATGTGATCTATGGCAAGGAAACATATGTGGGGTGAGGTGTATGAGCCTCTGGTCGATGATCAATTGTCACACAACCCCCATTTTTCGAAAATAGCCATGAACGACCATTTTCAATAATACCGAAAGCTAAGACCTACGGATTTTTGACCAAGAAATGGTCTCCACCATAAATCCAAGAATGTGATCTATGGCAAGGAAACATATGTGTAGTGAGGTGTATGTGCGTCTGGTCGATGATCAATGGCCACACAACCCCCATTTTTGTCGAAAATAGCCATGAACGACCATTTTCAATAATACCGAAGGCTAACACCTACGGATTTTTGACCAAGAAATGGTCTCCACCAGAAATCCAAGAATGTGATCTATGGCAAGGAAACATATGTGGGGTGAGGTGTATGAGCCTCTGGTCGATGATCAATGGCCACACAACCCCCATTTTTGTCGAAAATAGCCATGAACGAATATTTTCAATAATATCGAAGGCTAACACCTACGGATTTTTGACCAAGAAATGGTCTCCACCAGAAATCCAAGAATGTGATCTACGACAAGGAAACATATGTGGGGTGAGGTGTATGAGCCTCTGGTCGATGATCAATGGTCACACAACCTCCATTTTCAATCATACCGAAGGGTAACACGTACGGATTTTTGACCAAGAAATGGTCTCCACCAGAAATCCAAGAATGCGATCTATGGCAAGGAAACATATGTGGGGTGAGGTGTATGAGCGTCTGGTCGATGATCAATGGCCATACAACCCCCATTTTTGTCGAAAATAGCCATGAACGACCGTTTTCAATAATACCGAAGGCTAACACCTACGGATTTTTGACCAAGAAATGGTCTCCACCAGAAATCCAAGAATGTGATCTACGACAAGGAAACATATGTGGGGTGAGGTGTATGAGCCTCTGGTCGACGATCAATGGCCACACAACCCCCATTTTGCCGAAAATAGCCATGAACGACCATTTTCAATAATACCGAAGGCTAACACCTACGGATTTTTGACCAAGAAATGGTCTCCACCAGAAATCCAAGAATGTGATCTATGGCAAGGAAACATATGTGGGGTGAGGTGTATGAGCCTCTAGTCGATGATCAATGGCCACACAACCCCCATTTTTGTCGAAAATAGCCATGAATGACCATTTTCAAAAATACCAAAGGCTAACACGTACAGATTTTTGACCAAGAAATGGTCTCCACCAGAAATCCAAGAATGTGATCTAAGGCAAGGAAACATATGTGGGGTGAGGTGTATGAGCGTCTGGTCGATGATCAATGGCCACACAACCCCCATTTTTGTCGAAAATAGCCATGAACGACCATTTTCAATAATATCGAAGGCTAACACCTACGGATTTTTGACCAAGAAATGGTCTCCACCAGAAATCCAAGAATGTGATCTACGACAAGGAAACATGTGTGGGGTAAGGTGTATGAGCCTCTGGTCGACGATCAATGGCCACACAACCCCCATTTTGCCGAAAATAGCCATGAATGACCATTTTCAATAATACCGAAGGCTAACACGTACGAGTTTTTAACCAAGAAATGGTTTCCACCAGAAATCCAAGAATGTGATCTATGGCAAGGAAACATATGTGGGGTGAGGTGTATGAGCCTCTGGTCGATGATCAATGGCCACACAACCCTAATTTTTGTCGAAAATAGCCATGAACGACCATTTTCAATAATACTAGAGGCTAACACCTACGGATTTTAGACCAAGAAATGGTCTCCACCAGAAATCCAAGAATGTGATCTATGGCAAGGAAACATATGTGGGGTGAGGTGTATGAGCGTCTGGTCGATGATCAATGGCCACACAACCCCCATTTTTGTCGAAAATAGCCATGAACGACCATTTTCAATAATACCGAAGGCTAACACCTACGGATTTTTGACCAAGAAATGGTCTCCACCAGAAATCCAAGAATGTGATCTATGGCAAGGAAACATATGTGGGGTGAGGTGTATGAGCCTCTGGTCGATGATCAATGGCCACACAACCCCCATTTTTGTCGAAAATAGCCATGATCGACCATTTTCAATAATATTGAAGGCTAACACCTACGGATTTTTGACCAAGAAATTGTCTCCACCAGAAATCCAAGAATGTGATCTACGACAAGGAAACATATGTGGGGTGAGGTGTATGAGCCTCTGGTCGACGATCAATGGCCACACAACCCCTAGTTAGCCTTCGATATTATTGAAAATGGTCATTCATGGCTATTTTCGACAAAAATGGGGGTTGTGTGGCCATTGATCATCGACCAGAGGCTCATACACCTCACCCCACATTTGTTTCCTTGCCATAGATCACATTCTTGGATTTCTGGTGGTGACCATTTCTTGGTCAAAAATCCGTACGTGTTAGCCTTCGGTATTATTGAAAATGGTCGTTCATGGCTATTTTCGGCAAAATGGGGGTTCTGTGGCCATTGATCATCGACCAGACGCTCATACACCTCACCCCACATATGTTTCCTTGCCATAGATCACATTCTTGGATTTCTGGTGGAGACCATTTCTTGGTCTAAAATCCGTAGGTGTTAGCCTCTAGTATTATTGAAAATGGTCGCTCATGGCTATTTTCAAGGTCGCTCATGGATATTTTCATAAAAAATTGGGGTTGTGTGGCCATTTATCATCGACCAGAGGCTCATAAACCTCACCCCACATATGTTTCCTTGCCATAGATTACATTCTTGGATTTCTGGTGGAAACCATTTCTTGGTTAAAAACTCGTACGTGTTAGCCTTCGATATTATTGAAAATAGTCGTTCATGGCTATTTTCGACAAAAATGGGGGTTGTGTGGCCATTGATCATCGACCAGACGCTCATACACCTCACCCCACATATGTTTCCTTGCCATAGATCACATTCTTGGATTTATGGTGGAGACCATTTCTTGGTCAAAAATCCGTAGGTGTTAGCCTTCGGTATTATTGAAAATAGTCGTTCATGGCTATTTTCGACAAAAATGGGGGTTGTGTGGCCATTGATCGTCGACCAGACGCTCATACACCTCACCCCACATATGTTTCCTTGCCATAGATTACATTCTTGGATTTATGGTGGAGACCATTTCTTGGTCAAAAATCCGTAGGTGTTAGCCTTCGGTATTATTGAATATGGTCGTTCATGGCTATTTTCGGCAAAATGGGGGTTCTGTGGCAATTGATCATCGACCAGAGGCTCGTACACCTCACCCCACATATGTTTCCTTGCCATAGATCACATTCTTGGATTTCGGGTGGAGACCATTTCCTGGGCAAAAATCCGAATGTGTTAGCCTTTGGTATTTTTTAAAATGGTCATTCATGGCTATTTTCGACAAAAATGGGGGTTGTGTGGCCATTGATCTTCGACCAGAGGCTCATACACCTCACTACACATATGTTTCCTTGCCATAGATCACATTCTTGGATTTATGGTGGAGACCATTTCTTGGTCAAAAATCCGTAGGTGTTAGCCTTCAGTGTCATTGAAAATGGTCGTTCATGGCTATTTTCGACAAAAATTAGGGTTGTGTGGCCATTGATCGTCGACCAGAGGCTCATACACCTCACCCCACATATGTTTCCTTGCCATAGATCACATTCTTGGATTTCTGGTGGAGACCATTTCTTGGTCAAAAATCCGTAGGTGTTAGCCTTCGGTATTATTGAAAATGGTCATTCATGGCTATTTTCGGCAAAATGGGGGTTGTGTGGCCATTGATCGTCGACCAGAGGCTCATACACCTCACCCCACATATGTTTCCTTGCCATAGATCACATTCTTGGATTTCTGGTGGAAACCATTTCTTGGTCTAAAATCCGTAGGTGTTAGCCTCTAGTATTATTGAAAATGGTCGCTCATGGCTATTTTCAAGGTCGCTCATGGCTATTTTCATAAAAAATGGGGGTTGTGTGGCCATTGATCATCGACCAGAGGCTCGTAAACCTCACCCCGACCATTTCTTGGTCAAAAATCCGTAGGTGTTAGCCTTTGGTATTATTGAAAATGGTCGTTCATGGCTATTTTCGACAAAAATGGGGGTTGTGTGGCCATTGATCGTCGACCAGACGCTCATACACCTCACCCCACATATGTTTCCTTGTCGTAGATCACATTCTTGGATTTCTGGTGGAGACCATTTCTTGGTTAAAAATCCGTAGGTCTTAGCCTCTAGTATTATTGAAAATGGTCGCTCATGACTATTTTCATAAAAAATGGGGGCTGTGTGGCCATTGATCATCGACCAGAGGCTCATACACCTCACCCCAAATATGTTTCCTTGCCATAGATTACATTCTTGGATTTCTGGTGGAAACCATTTCTTGGTTAAAAACTCGTACGTGTTAGCCTTCGGTATTATTGAAAATGGTCATTCATGGCTATTTTCGACAAAAATGGGGGTTGTGTGGCCATTGATCATCGACCAGAGGCTCGTACACCTCACCCCACATATCTTTCCTTGCCATAGATCACATTCTTGGATTTCTGGTGGAGACCATTTCTTGGTCAAAAATCCGTACGTGTTAGCCTTTGGAATTTTTGAAAATGGTCATTCATGGCTATTTTCGACAAAAATGGGGGTTGTGTGGCCATTGATCATCGACTAGAGGCTCATACACCTCACCCCACATATGTTTCCTTGCCATAGATCACATTCTTGGATTTCTGGTGGAGACCATTTCTTGGTCAAAAATCCGTAGGTGTTAGCCTTCGGTATTATTGAAAATGGTCGTTCATGGCTATTTTCGACAAAAATGGGGGTTGTGTGGCCATTGATCATCGACCAGACGCTCATACACCTCACCCCACATATGTTTCCTTGCCATAGATCACATTCTTGGATTTCTGGTGGAGACCTTTTCTTGGTCCAAAATCCGTAGGTGTTAGCCTCTAGTATTATTGAAAATGGTTGCTCATGGCTATTTTCAAGGTCGCTCATGGCTATTTTCATAAAAAATGGGGGTTGTGTGGCCATTTATCATCGACTAGAGGCTCATACACCTCACCCCACATATGTTTCCTTGCCATAGATTACATTCTTGGATTTCTAGTGGAAACCATTTCTTGGTTAAAAACTCGTACGTGTTAGCCTTCGGTATTATTGAAAATGGTCATTCATGGCTATTTTCGGCAAAATGGGGGTTGTGTGGCCATTGATCGTCGACCAGAGGCTCATACACCTCACCCCACATATGTTTCCTTGTCGTAGATCACATTCTTGGATTTCTGGTGGAGACCATTTCTTGGTCAAAAATCCGTAGGTGTTAGCCTTTGATATTATTGAAAATGGTCATTCATGGCTATTTTCGGCAAAATGGAGGTTGTGTGGCCATTGATCGTCGACCAGAGGCTCATACACCTCACCCCACATATGTTTCCTTGTCGTAGATCACATTCTTGGATTTCTGGTGGAGACCATTTCTTGGTCAAAAATCCGTAGGTGTTAGCCTTCGATATTATTGAAAATGGTCGTTCATGGCTATTTTCGACAAAAATGGGGGTTGTGTGGCCAATGATCATCGACCAGAGGCTCATACACCTCACCCCACATATGTTTCCTTGCCATAGATCACATTCTTGGATTTCTGGTGGAGACCATTTCTTGGTCAAAAATCCGTAGGTGTTAGCCTTCGGTATTATTGAAAATGGTCGTTCATGGCTATTTTCGACAAAAATGGGGGTTGTGTGGCCATTGATCATCGACCAGACGCTCATACACCTCACCCCACATATGTTTCCTTGCCATAGATCACATTCTTGGATTTCTGGTGGAGACCATTTCTTGGTCTAAAATCCGTAGGTGTTAGCCTCTAGTATTATTGAAAATGGTCGCTCATGGCTATTTTCAAGGTCGCTCATGGCTATTTTCATAAAAAATGGGGGTTGTGTGGCCATTTATCATCGACTAGAGGCTCATAAACCTCACCCCACATATGTTTCCTTGCCATAGATCACATTCTTGGATTTCTGGTGGAGACCATTTCTTGGTCAAAAATCCGTAGGTGTTAGCCTTCGGTATTATTGTAAATGATCATTCATGGCTATTTTCGACAAAAATGGGGGTTGTGTGGCCATTGATCATCGACCAGAGGCTCGTCCACCTCACCCCCCATATGTTTCCTTGCAATAGATCACATTCTAGGATTTCTGGTGGAGACCATTTCTTGGTCTAAAATCCGTAGGTGTTAGCCTCTAGTATTATTGAAAATGGTCGCTCATGGCTATTTTCAAGGTCGCTCATGGCTATTTTCATAAAAAATGGGGGTTGTGTGGCCATTTATCATCGACTAGAGGCTCATAGACCTCACCCCACATATGTTTCCTTGCCATAGATTACATTCTTGGATTTCTGGTGGAAACCATTTCTTGGTTAAAAACTCGTACGTGTTAGCCTTCGGTATTATTGAAAATGGTCATTCATGGCTATTTTCGGCAAAATGGGGGTTGTGTGGCCATTGATCGTCGACCAGAGGCTCATACACCTCACCCCACATATGTTTCCTTGTCGTAGATCACATTCTTGGATTTCTGGTGGAGACCATTTCTTGGTCAAAAATCCGTAGGTGTTAGCCTTCGGTATTATTGAAAATGGTCGTTCATGGCTATTTTCGACAAAATGGGGGTTGTGTGGCAATTGATCATCGACCAGAGGCTCATACACCTCACCCCACATATGTTTCCTTGCCATAGATCACATTCTTGGATTTCTGGTGGAGACCATTTCTTGGTCAAAAATCCGTATGTGTTAGCCTTTGGTATTTTTGAAAATGGTCATTCATGGCTATTTTCGACAAAAATGGGGGTTGTGTGGCCATTGATCATCGACTAGAGGCTCATACACATCACCCCACATATGTTTCCTTGCCATAGATCACATTCTTGGATTTCTGGTGGAGACCATTTCTTGGTCAAAAATCCGTAGGTGTTAGCCTTCGGTATTATTGTAAATGGTCATTCATGGCTATTTTCGACAAAAATGAGGGTTGTGTGGCCATTGATCATCGACCAGAGGCTCATACACCTCACCCCACATATGTTTCCTTGCCATAGATCACATTCTTGGATTTCTGGTGGAGACCATTTCTTGGTCAAAAATCCGTAGGTCTTAGCCTCTAGTATTATTGAAAATGGTCTCTCATGGCTATTTTCATAAAAATTGGGGGTTGTGTGGCCATTGATCATCGACCAGAGGCTCGTACACCTCACCCCACATATGTTTCCTTGCCATAGATCACATTCATGGATTTCTGGTGGAGACCATTTCTTAGTCAAAAATCCGTAGGTGTTAGCCTTCGATATTATTGAAAATGGTCGTTCATGGCTATTTTCGACAAAAATGGGGGTTGTGTGGCCATTGATCATCGACTAGAGGCTCATACACCTCACCCCACATATGTTTCCTTGCCATAGATCACATTCTTGGATTTCTGGTGGAGACCATTTCTTGGTCAAAAATCCGTAGGTCTTAGCCTCTAATATTATTGAAAATGGTCGCTCATGGCTATTTTCATAAAAAAATGGGGGTTGTGTGGCCATTTATCATCGACTAGAGGCTCATAAATCTCACCCCACATATGTTTCCTTGCCATAGATCACATTCTTGGATTTCTGGTGGAGACCATTTCTTGGTCAAAAATCCGTAGGTGTTAGCCTTCGGTATTATTGAAAATGGTCGTTCATGGCTATTTTCGACAAAAATGGGGGTTGTGTGGCCATTGATCATCGACCAGACGCTCATACACCTCACCCCACATATGTTTCCTTGCCATAGATCACATTCTTGGATTTCTGGTGGAGACCATTTCTTGGTCTAAAATCCGTAGGTGTTAGCATCTAGTATTATTGAAAATGGTCGCTCATGGCTATTTTCAAGGTCGCTCATGGCTATTTTCATAAATATGGGGGTTGTGTGGCCATTTATCATCGACTAGAGGCTCATAAACCTCACCCCACATATGTTTCCTTGCCATAGATTACATTCTTGGATTTCTGGTGGAGACCATTTCTTGGTTAAAAACTCGTACGTGTTAGCCTTCGGTATTATTGAAAATGGTCATTCATGGCTATTTTCGGCAAAATGGGGGTTGTGTGGCCATTGATCGTCGACCAGAGGCTCATACACCTCACCCCACATATGTTTCCTTGTCGTAGATCACATTCTTGGATTTCTGGTGGAGACCATTTCTTGGTCAAAAATCCGTAGGTGTTAGCCTTCGATATTATTGAAAATGGTCGTTCATGGCTATTTTCGACAAAAATGGGGGTTGTGTGGCCATTGATCATCGACCATAGGCTCATACACCTCACCCCACATATGTTTCCTTGCCATAGATCACATTCTTGGATTTCTGGTGGAGACCATTTCTTGGTCAAAAATCCGTAGGTGTTAGCCTTCGGTATTATTGTAAATGGTCATTCATGGCTATTTTCGACAAAAATGGGGGTTGTGTGGCCATTGATCATCAACGAGAGGCTCATACACCTCACCCCACATATGTTTCCTTGCCATAGATCACATTCTTGGATTTCTGGTGGAGACCATTTCTTGGTCAAAAATCCGTAGGTCTTAGCCTCTAGTATTATTGAAAATGGTCGCTCATGGCTATTTTCATAAAAAATGGGGGTTGTGTGGCCATTGATCATCGACCAAGCCATGAACGACCATTTTCAAAAATACCAAAGGCTAACACGTACGGATTTTTGACCAAGAAATGGTCTCCACCAGAAATCCAAGAATGTGATCTATGGCAAGGAAACATATGTGGGGTGAGGTTTATGAACCTCTAGTCGATGAAAATGGCCACACAACCCCCATTTTTTATGAAAATAGCCATGAGCGACCTTGAAAATAGCCATGAGCGACCATTTTCAATAATACTAGAGGCTAACACCTACGGATTTTAGACCAAGAAATGGTCTCCACCAGAAATCCAAGAATGTGATCTATGGCAAGGAAACATATGTGGGGTGAGGTGTATGAGCGTCTGGTCGATGATCAATGGCCACACAACCCCCATTTTTGTCGAAAATAGCCATGAACGACCATTTTCAATAATATCGAAGGCTAACACCTACGGATTTTTGACCAAGAAATGGTCTCCACCAGAAATCCAAGAATGTGATCTACGACAAGGAAACATATGTGGGGTGAGGTGTATGAGCCTCTGGTCGACGATCAATGGCCACAGAACCCACATTTTGCCGAAAATAGCCATGAGCGACCATTTTCAATAATATTAGAGGCTAAGACCTACGGATTTTTGACCAAGAAATGGTCTCCACCAGAAATCCAAGAATGTGATCTATGGCGAGGAAACATATGTGGGGTGAGGTGTATGAGCCTCTGGTCGATGATCAATGGCCACACAACCCCCATTTTTGTCGAAAATAGCCATGAACGACCATTTTCAATAATACGAAGGCTAACACCTACGGATTTTTGACCAAGAAATGGTCTCCACCAGAAATCCAAGAATGTGATCTATGGCAAGGAACCATATGTGGGGTGAGGTGTACGAGCCTCTGGTCGATGATCAATGGCCACAGAACCCCCATTTTGCCGAAAATAGCCATGAACGACCATTTTCAATAATACCGAAGGCTAACACCTACGGATTTTTGACCAAGAAATGGTCTCCACCAGAAATCCAAGAATGTGATCTATGGCAAGGAAACATATGTGGGGTGAGGTGTACGAGCCTCTGGTCGATGATCAATGGCCACAGAACCCCCATTTTGCCGAAAATAGCCATGAACGACCATTTTCAATAATACCGAAGGCTAACACGTACGAGTTTTTGACCAAGAAATGGTCTCCACCAGAAATCCAAGAATGTGATCTATGGCAAGGAAACATATGTGGGGTGAGGTGTATGAGCCTCTGGTCGATGATCAATGGCCACACAACCCCCATTTTTGTCGAAAATAGCCATGAACGACCATTTTCAATAATATCGAAGGCTAACACCTACGGTTTTTTGACCAAAAAATTGGTCTCCACCAGAAATCCAAGAATGTGATCTACGACAAGGAAACATATGTGGGGTGAGGTGTATGAGCCTCTGGTCGACGATCAATGGCCACACAACCCCCATTTTGCCGAAAATAGCCATGAATGACCATTTTCAATAATACCGAAGGCTAACACGTACGCGTTTTTAACCAAGAAATGGTTTCCACCAGAAATCCAAGAATGTAATCTATGGCAAGGAAACATATGTGGGGTGAGGTTTATGAGCCTCTAGTCGATGATAAATGGCCACACAACCCCCATTTTTTATGAAAATAGCCATGACCGACCTTGAAAATAGCCATGAGCGACCATTTTCAATAATACAAGAGGCTAACACCTACGGATTTTAGACCAAGAAATGGTCTCCACCAGAAATCCAAGAATGTGATCTATGGCAAGGAAACAAATGTGGGGTGAGGTGTATGAGCGTCTGGTCGATGATCAATGGCCACACAACCCCCATTTTTGTCGAAAATAGCCATGAACGACCATTTTCAATAATACCGAAGGCTAACACCTACGGATTTTTGACCAAGAAATGGTCTCCACCAGAAATCCAAGAATGTGATCTATGGCAAGGAAACATATGTGGGGTGAGGTGTATGAGCCTCTAGTCGATGATCAATGGCCACACAACCCCCATTTTTGTCGAAAATAGCCATGAATGACCATTTTCAAAAATACGAAAGGCTAACACGTATGGATTTTTGACCAAGAAATGGTCTCCACCAGGAATCCAAGAATGTGATCTATGGCAAGGAAACATATGTGGGGTGAGGTGTATGATCCTCTGGTCGATGATCAATGGCCACACAACCCCCATTTTGCCGAAAATAGCCATGAACGACCATTTTCAATAATACCGAAGGCTAACACGTACGAGTTTTTAACCAAGAAATGGTCTCCACCAGAAATCCAAGAATGTGATCTATGGCAAGGAAACATATGTGGGGTGAGGTTTATGAGCCTCTAGGTGATGATAAATGGCCACACAACCCCCATTTTTTATGAAAATAGCCATGAGCGACCATTTTCAATAATACTAGAGGCTAAGACCTACGGATTTTTGACCAAGAAATGGTCTCCACCAGAAATCCAAGAATGTGATCTATGGCAAGAAAACATATGTGGGGTGAGGTGTATGAGCCTCTAGTCGATGATCAATGGCCACACAACCCCCATTTTTGTCGAAAATAGCCATGAACGACCATTTTCAATAATACGGAAGGCTAACACCTACGGATTCTTGACCAAGAAATGGTCTCCACCAGAAATCCAAGAATGTGATCTATGGCAAGGAAACATATGTGGGGTGAGGTGTATGAGCCTCTGGTCGATGATCAATGGCCAAACAACCCCCATTTTGCCGAAAATAGCCATGAATGACCATTTTCAATAATACCGAAGGCTAACACGTACGAGTTTTTAACCAAGAAATGGTTTCCACCAGAAATCCAAGAATGTAATCTATGGCAAGGAAACATATGTGGGGTGAGGTTTATGAGCCTCTAGTCGATGATAAATGGCCACACAACCCCCATTTTTTATGAAAATAGCCATGAGCGACCTTGAAAATAGCCATGAGCGACCATTTTCAATAATACTAGAGGCTAACACCTACGGATTTTAGACCAAGAAATGGTCTCCACTAGAAATCCAAGAATGTGATCTATGGCAAGGAAACATATGTGGGGTGAGGTGTATGAGCGTCTGGTCGATGATCAATGGCCACACAACCCCCATTTTTGTCGAAAATAGCCATGAACGACCATTTTCAATAATACCGAAGGCTAACACCTACGGATTTTTGACCAAGAAATGTCTGCACCAGAAATCCAAGAATGTGATCTATGGCAAGGAAACATATGTCGGGTGAGGTGTATGAGCCTCTAGTCGATGATCAATGGCCACACAACCCCCATTTTTGTCGAAAATAGCCATGAATGACCATTTTCAAAAATACCAAAGGCTAACACGTACGGATTTTTAACCAAGAAATGGTCTCCACCAGAAATCCAAGAATGTGATCTATGGCAAGGAAACATATGTGGGGTGAGGTGTACGAGCCTCTGGTTGATGATCAATGGCCACACAACCCCCATTTTGCCGAAAATAGCCATGAATGACCATTTTCAATAATACCGAAGGCTAACACGTACTAGTTTTTAACCAAGAAATGGTTTCCACCAGAAATCCAAGAATGTAATCTATGGCAAGGAAACATATGTGGGGTGAGGTTTATGAGCCTCTAGTCGATGATAAATGGCCACACAACCCCCATTTTTTATGAAAATAGCCATGAGCGACCTTGAAAATAGCCATGAGCGACCATTTTCAATAATACTAGAGGATAACACCTACGGATTTTAGACCAAGAAATGGTCTCCACCAGAAATCCAAGAATGTGATCTATGGCAAGGAAACATATGTGGGGTGAGGTGTATGAGCGTCTGGTCGATGATCAATGGCCACACAACCCCCATTTTTGTCGAAAATAGCCATGATCGACCATTTTCAATAATACCGAAGGCTAACACCTACGGATTTTTGACCAAGAAATGGTCTCCACCAGAAATCCAAGAATGTGATCTATGGCAAGGAAACATATGTGGGGTGAGGTGTATGAGCCTCTGGTCGACGATCAATGGCCACACACAACCCTAATTTTTGTCGAAAATAGCCATGAACGACCATTTTCAATGACACTTAAGGCTAACACCTACGGATTTTTGACCAAGAAATGGTCTCCACCATAAATCCAAGAATGTGATCTATGGCAAGGAAACATATGTGTGGTGAGGTGTATGAGCCTCTGGTCGAAGATCAATGGCCACACAACCCCCATTTTTGTCGAAAATAGCCATGAATGACCATTTTCAAAAATACCAAAGGCTAACACGTACGGATTTTTGACCAAGAAATGGTCTCCACCAGAAATCCAAGAATGTGATCTATGGCAAGGAAACATATGTGGGGTGAGGTGTACGAGCCTCTGGTCGATAATGAATGGCCACACAACCCCCATTTTGCCGAAAATAGCCATGAACGACCATTTTCAATAATACCGAAGGCTAACACGTACGAGTTTTTAACCAAGAAATGGTCTCCACCAGAAATCCAAGAATGTGATCTATGGCAAGGAAACATATGTGGGGCGAGGTTTATGAGCCTCTAGTCGATGATAAATGGCCACACAACCACCATTTTTTATGAAAATAGCCATGAGCGACCTTGAAAATAGCCATGAGCGACCATTTTCAATAATACTAGAGGCTAACACCTATGGATTTTAGACCAAGAAATGGTCTCCACCAGAAATCCAAGAATGTGATCTATGGCAAGGAAACATATGTGGGGTGAGGTGTATGAGCGTCTGGTCGATGATCAATGGCCACACAACCCCCATTTTTGTCGAAAATAGCCATGAATGACCATTTTCAAAAATACCAAAGGCTAACACCTACGGATTTTAGACCAAGAAATGGTCTCCACTAGAAATCCAAGAATGTGATCTATGGCAAGGAAACATATGTGGGGTGAGGTGTATGAGCGTCTGGTCGATGATCAATGGCCACACAACCCCCATTTTTGTCGAAAATAGCCATGAACGACCATTTTCAATAATACCGAAGGCTAACACCTACGGATTTTTGACCAAGAAATGTCTGCACCAGAAATCCAAGAATGTGATCTATGGCAAGGAAACATATGTCGGGTGAGGTGTATGAGCCTCTAGTCGATGATCAATGGCCACACAACCCCCATTTTTGTCGAAAATAGCCATGAATGACCATTTTCAAAAATACCAAAGGCTAACACGTACGGATTTTTAACCAAGAAATGGTCTCCACCAGAAATCCAAGAATGTGATCTATGGCAAGGAAACATATGTGGGGTGAGGTGTACGAGCCTCTGGTTGATGATCAATGGCCACACAACCCCCATTTTGCCGAAAATAGCCATGAATGACCATTTTCAATAATACCGAAGGCTAACACGTACGAGTTTTTAACCAAGAAATGGTTTCCACCAGAAATCCAAGAATGTAATCTATGGCAAGGAAACATATGTGGGGTGAGGTTTATGAGCCTCTAGTCGATGATAAATGGCCACACAACCCCCATTTTTTATGAAAATAGCCATGAGCGACCTTGAAAATAGCCATGAGCGACCATTTTCAATAATACTAGAGGATAACACCTACGGATTTTAGACCAAGAAATGGTCTCCACCAGAAATCCAAGAATGTGATCTATGGCAAGGAAACATATGTGGGTGAGGTGTATGAGCGTCTGGTCGATGATCAATGGCCACACAACCCCCATTTTTGTCGAAAATAGCCATGATCGACCATTTTCAATAATACCGAAGGCTAACACCTACGGATTTTTGACCAAGAAATGGTCTCCACCAGAAATCCAAGAATGTGATCTATGGCAAGGAAACATATGTGGGGTGAGGTGTATGAGCCTCTGGTCGACGATCAATGGCCACACAACCCTAATTTTTGTCGAAAATAGCCATGAACGACCATTTTCAATGACACTTAAGGCTAACACCTACGGATTTTTGACCAAGAAATGGTCTCCACCATAAATCCAAGAATGTGATCTATGGCAAGGAAACATATGTGTGGTGAGGTGTATGAGCCTCTGGTCGAAGATCAATGGCCACACAACCCCCATTTTTGTCGAAAATAGCCATGAATGACCATTTTCAAAAATACCAAAGGCTAACACGTACGGATTTTTGACCAAGAAATGGTCTCCACCAGAAATCCAAGAATGTGATCTATGGCAAGGAAACATATGTGGGGTGAGGTGTACGAGCCTCTGGTCGATAATGAATGGCCACACAACCCCCATTTTGCCGAAAATAGCCATGAACGACCATTTTCAATAATACCGAAGGCTAACACGTACGAGTTTTTAACCAAGAAATGGTCTCCACCAGAAATCCAAGAATGTGATCTATGGCAAGGAAACATATGTGGGGTGAGGTGTATGAGCCTCTGGTCGACGATCAATGGCCACACAACCCTAATTTTTGTCGAAAATAGCCATGAACGACCATTTTCAATGACACTTAAGGCTAACACCTACGGATTTTTGACCAAGAAATGGTCTCCACCATAAATCCAAGAATGTGATCTATGGCAAGGAAACATATGTGTGGTGAGGTGTATGAGCCTCTGGTCGAAGATCAATGGCCACACAACCCCCATTTTTGTCGAAAATAGCCATGAATGACCATTTTCAAAAATACCAAAGGCTAACACGTACGGATTTTTGACCAAGAAATGGTCTCCACCAGAAATCCAAGAATGTGATCTATGGCAAGGAAACATATGTGGGGTGAGGTGTACGAGCCTCTGGTCGATAATGAATGGCCACACAACCCCCATTTTGCCGAAAATAGCCATGAACGACCATTTTCAATAATACCGAAGGCTAACACGTACGAGTTTTTAACCAAGAAATGGTCTCCACCAGAAATCCAAGAATGTGATCTATGGCAAGGAAACATATGTGGGGCGAGGTTTATGAGCCTCTAGTCGATGATAAATGGCCACACAACCCCCATTTTTTATGAAAATAGCCATGAGCGACCTTGAAAATAGCCATGAGCGACCATTTTCAATAATACTAGAGGCTAACACCTATGGATTTTAGACCAAGAAATGGTCTCCACCAGAAATCCAAGAATGTGATCTATGGCAAGGAAACATATGTGGGGTGAGGTGTATGAGCGTCTGGTCGATGATCAATGGCCACACAACCCCCATTTTTGTCGAAAATAGCCATGAACGACCATTTTCAATAATACCGAAGGCTAACACCTACGGATTTTTGACCAAGAAATGGTCTCCACTAGAAATCCAAGAATGTGATCTATGGCAAGGAAACATATGTGGGGTGAGGTGTATGAGCCTCTGGTCGATGATCAATGGCCACACAACCCCCATTTTTGTCGAAAATAGCCATGAACGACCATTTTCAATAATACCGAAGGCTAACACCTACGGATTTTTGACCAAGAAATGGTCTCCACCAGAAATCCAAGAATGTGATCTATGGCAAGGAAACATATGTGGGGTGAGGTGTATGAGCGTCTGGTCGATGATCAATGGCCACACAACCCCCATTTTTGTCGAAAATAGCCATGAATGACCATTTACAATAATACCGAAGGCTAACACCTACAGATTTTTGACCAAGAAATGGTCTCCACCAGAAATCCAAAAATGTGATCTATGGAAAGGAAACATATGTGGGGTGAGGTGTACGAGCCTCTGGTCGATGATCAATGGCCACAGAACCCCCATTTTGCCGAAAATAGCCATGAACGACCATTTTCAATAATACCGAAGGCTAACACGTACGAGTTTTTGACCAAGAAATGGTCTCCACCAAAAATCCAAGAATGTGATCTATGGCAAGGAAACATATGTGGGGTGAGGTGTATGAGCGTCTGGTCGATGATCAATGGCCACACAACCCCCATTTTTGTCGAAAATAGCCATGAATGATCATTTACAATAATACCGAAGGCTAACACCTACGGATTTTTGACCAAGAAATGGTCTCCACCAGAAATCCAAGAATGTGATCTATGGCAAGGAAACATATGTGGGGTGAGGTGTATGAGCCTCTGGTCGACGATCAATGGCCACACAACCCTAATTTTTGTCGAAAATAGCCATGAACGACCATTTTCAATGACACTTAAGGCTAACACCTACGGATTTTTGACCAAGAAATGGTCTCCACCATAAATCCAAGAATGTGATCTATGGCAAGGAAACATATGTGTGGTGAGGTGTATGAGCCTCTGGTCGAAGATCAATGGCCACACAACCCCCATTTTTGTCGAAAATAGCCATGAATGACCATTTTCAAAAATACCGAAGGCTAACACGTACGGATTTTTGACCAAGAAATGGTCTCCACCAGAAATCCAAGAATGTGATCTATGGCAAGGAAACATATGTGGGGTGAGGTGTACGAGCCTCTGGTCGATAATGAATGGCCACACAACCCCCATTTTGCCGAAAATAGCCATGAACGACCATTTTCAATAATACCGAAGGCTAACACGTACGAGTTTTTAACCAAGAAATGGTCTCCACCAGAAATCCAAGAATGTGATCTATGGCAAGGAAACATATGTGGGGTGAGGTGTATGAGCCTCTGGTCGACGATCAATGGCCACACAACCCTAATTTTTGTCGAAAATAGCCATGAACGACCATTTTCAATGACACTTAAGGCTAACACCTACGGATTTTTGACCAAGAAATGGTCTCCACCATAAATCCAAGAATGTGATCTATGGCAAGGAAACATATGTGTGGTGAGGTGTATGAGCCTCTGGTCGAAGATCAATGGCCACACAACCCCCATTTTTGTCGAAAATAGCCATGAATGACCATTTTCAAAAATACCAAAGGCTAACACGTACGGATTTTTGACCAAGAAATGGTCTCCACCAGAAATCCAAGAATGTGATCTATGGCAAGGAAACATATGTGGGGTGAGGTGTACGAGCCTCTGGTCGATAATGAATGGCCACACAACCCCCATTTTGCCGAAAATAGCCATGAACGACCATTTTCAATAATACCGAAGGCTAACACGTACGAGTTTTTAACCAAGAAATGGTCTCCACCAGAAATCCAAGAATGTGATCTATGGCAAGGAAACATATGTGGGGCGAGGTTTATGAGCCTCTAGTCGATGATAAATGGCCACACAACCCCCATTTTTTATGAAAATAGCCATGAGCGACCTTGAAAATAGCCATGAGCGACCATTTTCAATAATACTAGAGGCTAACACCTATGGATTTTAGACCAAGAAATGGTCTCCACCAGAAATCCAAGAATGTGATCTATGGCAAGGAAACATATGTGGGGTGAGGTGTATGAGCGTCTGGTCGATGATCAATGGCCACACAACCCCCATTTTTGTCGAAAATAGCCATGAACGACCATTTTCAATAATACCGAAGGCTAACACCTACGGATTTTTGACCAAGAAATGGTCTCCACTAGAAATCCAAGAATGTGATCTATGGCAAGGAAACATATGTGGGGTGAGGTGTATGAGCCTCTGGTCGATGATCAATGGCCACACAACCCCCATTTTTGTCGAAAATAGCCATGAACGACCATTTTCAATAATACCGAAGGCTAACACCTACGGATTTTTGACCAAGAAATGGTCTCCACCAGAAATCCAAGAATGTGATCTATGGCAAGGAAACATATGTGGGGTGAGGTGTATGAGCGTCTGGTCGATGATCAATGGCCACACAACCCCCATTTTTGTCGAAAATAGCCATGAATGACCATTTACAATAATACCGAAGGCTAACACCTACAGATTTTTGACCAAGAAATGGTCTCCACCAGAAATCCAAAAATGTGATCTATGGAAAGGAAACATATGTGGGGTGAGGTGTACGAGCCTCTGGTCGATGATCAATGGCCACAGAACCCCCATTTTGCCGAAAATAGCCATGAACGACCATTTTCAATAATACCGAAGGCTAACACGTACGAGTTTTTGACCAAGAAATGGTCTCCACCAAAAATCCAAGAATGTGATCTATGGCAAGGAAACATATGTGGGGTGAGGTGTATGAGCGTCTGGTCGATGATCAATGGCCACACAACCCCCATTTTTGTCGAAAATAGCCATGAATGATCATTTACAATAATACCGAAGGCTAACACCTACGGATTTTTGACCAAGAAATGGTCTCCACCAGAAATCCAAGAATGTGATCTATGGCAAGGAAACATATGTGGGGTGAGGTGTATGAGCCTCTAGTCGACGATCAATGGCCACACAACCCTAATTTTTGTTGAAAATAGCCATGAACGACCATTTTCAATGACACTGAAGGCTAACACCTACGGATTTTTGACCTAGAAATGGTCTCCACCATAAATCCAAGAATGTGATCTATGGCAAGGAAACATATGTGGGGTGAGGTGTATGAGCCTCTGGTCGATGATCAATGGCCACACAACCCCCATTTTTATCGAAAATAGCCATGAATGACCATTTACAATAATACCGAAGGCTAACACCTACGGATTTTTGACCAAGAAATGGTCTCCACCAGAAATCCAAGAATGTGATCTATGGCAAGGAAACATATGTGGGGTGAGGTGTATGAGCCTCTGGTCGATGATCAATGGCCACACAACCCCCATTTTTGTCGAAAATAGCCATGAACGACCATTTTCAATAATATCGAAGGCTAACACCTACGGATTTTTGACCAAGAAATGGTCTCCACCAGAAATCCAAGAATGTGATCTACGACAAGGAAACATATGTGGGGTGAGGTGTATGAGCCTCTGGTCGACGATCAATGGCCACACAACCCCCATTTTGCCGAAAATAGCCATGAATGACCATTTTCAATAATACCGAAGGCTAACACGTACGAGTTTTTAACCAAGAAATGGTTTCCACCAGAAATCCAAGAATGTAATCTATGGCAAGGAAACATATGTGGGGTGAGGTTTATGAGCCTCTAGTCGATGATAAATGGCCACACAACCCCCATTTTTTATGAAAATAGCCATGAGCGACCTTGAAAATAGCCATGAGCGACCATTTTCAATAATACTATAGGCTAACACCTACGGATTTTAGACCAAGAAATGGTCTCCACCAGAAATCCAAGAATGTGATCTATGGCAAGGAAACATATGTGGGGTGAGGTGTATGAGCGTCTGGTCGATGATCAATGGCCACACAACCCCCATTTTTGTCGAAAATAGCCATGAACGACCATTTTCAATAATACCGAAGGCTAACACCTACGGATTTTTGACCAAGAAATGGTCTCCACCAGAAATCCAAGAATGTGATCTATGGCAAGGAAACATATGTGGGGTGAGGTGTATGAGCCTCTGGTCGACGATCAATGGCCACACAACCCTAATTTTTGTCGAAAATAGCCATGAACGACCATTTTCAATGACACTGAAGGCTAACACCTACGGATTTTTGACCAAGAAATGGTCTCCACCATAAATCCAAGAATGTGATCTATGGCAAGGAAACATATGTGTAGTGAGGTGTATGAGCCTCTGGTCGAAGATCAATGGCCACACAACCCCCATTTTTGTCGAAAATAGCCATGAATGACCATTTTCAAAAATACCAAAGGCTAACACGTACGGATTTTTGACCAAGAAATGGTCTCCACCAGAAATCCAAGAATGTGATCTATGGCAAGGAAACATATATGGGGTGAGGTGTACGAGCCTCTGGTCGATGATCAATGGCCACACAACCCCCATTTTGCCAAAAATAGCCATGAACGACCATTTTCAATAATACCGAAGGCTAACACGTACGAGTTTTTAACCAAGAAATGGTCTCCACCAGAAATCCAAGAATGTTATCTATGGCAAGGAAACATATGTGGGGTGAGGTTTATGAGCCTCTAGTCGATGATAAATGGCCACACAACCCCCATTTTTTATGAAAATAGCCATGAGCAACCTTGAAAATAGCCATGAGCGACCATTTTCAATAATACTAGAGGCTAACACCTACGGATTTTAGACCAAGAAATGGTCTCCACCAGAAATCCAAGAATGTGATCTATGGCAAGGAAACATATGTGGGGTGAGGTGTATGAGCGTCTGGTCGATGATCAATGGCCACACAACCCCCATTTTTGTCGAAAATAGCCATGAACGACCATTTTCAATAATACCGAAGGCTAACACCTACGGATTTTTGACCAAGAAATGGTCTCCACCAGAAATCCAAGAATGTGATCTATGGCAAGGAAACATATGTGGGGTGAGGTGTATGAGCCTCTGGTCGACGATCAATGGCCACACAACCCTAATTTTTTGTCGAAAATAGCCATGAACGACCATTTTCAATGACACTGAAGGCTAACACCTACGGATTTTTGACCAAGAAATGGTCTCCACCATAAATCCTAGAATGTGATCTATGGCAAGGAAACATATGTGTAGTGAGGTGTATGAGCCTCTGGTCGAAGATCAATGGCCACACAACCCCCATTTTTGTCGAAAATAGCCATGAATGACCATTTTCAAAAATACCAAAGGCTAACACATTCGGATTTTTGCCCAAGAAATGGTCTCCACCATAAATCCAAGAATGTGATCTATGGCAAGGAAACATATGTGGGGTGAGGTGTACGAGCCTCTGGTCGATGATCAATGGCCACAGAACCCCCATTTTGCCGAAAATAGCCATGAATGACCATTTTCAATAATACCGAAGGCTAACACGTACGAGTTTTTGACCAAGAAATGGTCTCCACCAAAAATCCAAGAATGTGATCTATGGCAAGGAAACATATTAGGGGTGAGATTTATGAGCCTCTAGTCGATGATAAATGGCCACACAACCCCCATTTTTTATGAAAATAGCCATGAGCGACCATTTTCAATAATATTAGAGGCTAAGACCTACGGATTTTTGACCAAGAAATGGTCTCCACCAGAAATCTAAGAATGTGATCTATGGCAAGGAAACATATGTGGGGTGAGGTGTATGAGCCTCTGGTCGATGATCAATGGCCACACAACCCACATTGTTGTCGAAAATAGCCATGAATGACCATTTACAATAATACCGAAGGCTAACACCTACGGATTTTTGACCAAGAAATGGTCTCCACCAGAAATCCAAGAATGTGATCTATGGCAAGGAAACATATGTGGGGTGAGGTGTATGAGCCTCTGGTCGATGATCAATGGCCACACAACCCCCATTTTTGTCGAAAATGGCCATGAACGACCATTTTCAATAATATCGAAGGCTAACACCTACGGATTTTTGACCAAGAAATGGTCTCCACCAGAAATCCAAGAATGTGATCTACGACAAGGAAACATATGTGGGGTGAGGTGTATGAGCCTCTGGTCGACGATCAATGGCCACACAACCCCCATTTTGCCGAAAATAGCCATGAATGACCATTTTCAATAATACCGAAGGCTAACACGTACGAGTTTTTAACCAAGAAATGGTTTCCACCAGAAATCCAAGAATGTAATCTATGGCAAGGAAACATATGTGGGGTGAGGTGTACGAGCCTCTGGTCGATGATCAATGGCCACACAACCCCCATTTTGCCGAAAATAGCCATGAACGACCATTTTCAATAATACCGAAGGCTAACACGTACGAGTTTTTGACCAAGAAATGGTCTCCACCAAAAATCCAAGAATGTGATCTATGGCAAGGAAACATATGTGGGGTGAGATTTATGAGCCTCTAGTCGATGATAAATGGCCACACAACCCCCATTTTTTTATGAAAATAGCCATGAGCGACCATTTTCAATAATATTAGAGGCTAAGACCTACGGATTTTTTACCAAGAAATGGTCTCCACCAGAAATCCAAGAATGTGATCTATGGCAAGGAAACATATGTGGGGTGAGGTGTATGAGCCTCTGGTCGATGATCAATGGCCACACAACCCCCATTTTTGTCGAAAATAGCCATGAATGACCATTTACAATAATACCGAAGGCTAACACCTACGGATTTTTGACCAAGAAATGGTCTCCACCAGAAATCCAAGAATGTGATCTATGGCAAGGAAACATATGTGGGGTGAGGTGTATGAGCCTCTGGTCGACGATCAATGGCCACACAACCCTAATTTTTTGTCGAAAATAGCCATGAACGACCATTTTCAATGACACTGAAGGCTAACACCTACGGATTTTTGACCAAGAAATGGTCTCCACCATAAATCCAAGAATGTGATCTATGGCAAGGAAACATATGTGTAGTGAGGTGTATGAGCCTCTAGTCGAAGATCAATGGCCACACAACCCACATTTTTGTCGAAAATAGCCATGAATGACCATTTTCAAAAATACCAAAGGCTAACACATTCGGATTTTTGCCCAAGAAATGGTCTCCACCAGAAATCCAAGAATGTGATCTATGGCAAGGAAACATATGTGGGGTGAGGTGTACGAGCCTCTGGTCGATGATCAATGGCCACAGAACCCCCATTTTGCCGAAAATAGCCATGAATGACCATTTTCAATAATACCGAAGGCTAACACGTACGAGTTTTTGACCAAGAAATGGTCTCCACCAAAAATCCAAGAATGTGATCAATGGCAAGGAAACATATGAGGGGTGAGATTTATGAGCCTCTAGTCGATGATAAATGGCCACACAACCCCCATTTTTTATGAAAATAGCCATGAGCGACCATTTTCAATAATATTAGAGGCTAAGACCTACGGATTTTTGACCAAGAAATGGTCTCCACCAGAAATCTAAGAATGTGATCTATGGCAAGGAAACATATGTGGGGTGAGGTGTATGAGCCTCTGGTCGATGATCAATGGCCACACAACCCACATTGTTGTCGAAAATAGCCATGAATGAGCATTTACAATAATACCGAAGGCTAACACCTACGGATTTTTGACCAAGAAATGGTCTCCACCAGAAATCCAAGAATGTGATCTATGGCAAGGAAACATATGTGGGGTGAGGTGTATGAGCCTCTGGTCGATGATCAATGGCCACACAACCCCCATTTTTGTCGAAATGGCCATGAACGACCATTTTCAATAATATCGAAGGCTAACACCTACGGATTTTTGACCAAGAAATGGTCTCCACCAGAAATCCAAGAATGTGATCTACGACAAGGAAACATATGTGGGGTGAGGTGTATGAGCCTCTGGTCGACGATCAATGGCCACACATCCCCCATTTTGCCGAAAATAGCCATGAATGACCATTTTCAATAATACCGAAGGCTAACACGTACGAGTTTTTAACCAAGAAATGGTTTCCACCAGAAATCCAAGAATGTAATCTATGGAAAAGAAACATATGTGGGGTGAGGTGTACGAGCCTCTGGTCGATGATCAATGGCCACACAACCCCCATTTTGCCGAAAATAGCCATGAACGACCATTTTCAATAATACCGAAGGCTAACACGTACGAGTTTTTGACCAAGAAATGGTCTCCACCAAAAATCCAAGAATGTGATCTATGGCAAGGAAACATATGTGGGGTGAGATTTATGAGCCTCTAGTCGATGATAAATGGCCACACAACCCCCATTTTTTTATGAAAATAGCCATGAGCGACCATTTTCAATAATATTAGAGGCTAAGACCTACGGATTTTTTACCAAGAAATGGTCTCCACCAGAAATCCAAGAATGTGATCTATGGCAAGGAAACATATGTGGGGTGAGGTGTATGAGCCTATGGTCGATGATCAATGGCCACACAACCCCCATTTTTGTCGAAAATAGCCATGAATGACCATTTACAATAATACCGAAGGCTAACACCTACGGATTTTTGACCAAGAAATGGTCTCCACCAGAAATCCAAGAATGTGATCTATGGCAAGGAAACATATGTGGGGTGAGGTGTATGAGCCTCTGGTCGATGATCAATGGCCACACAACCCCCATTTTTGTCGAAAATAGCCATAAACGACCATTTTCAATAATATCGAAGGCTAACACCTACGGATTTTTGACCAAGAAATGGTCTCCACCAGAAATCCAAGAATGTGATCTACAACAAGGAAACATTTGTGGGGTGAGGTGTATGAGCCTCTGGTCGACGATCAATGGCCACACAACCCTAATTTTTGTCGAAAATAGCCATGAACGACCATTTTCAATGACACTGAAGGCTAACACCTACGGATTTTTGACCAAGAAATGGTCTCCACCATAAATCCAAGAATGTGATCTATGGCAAGGAAACATATGTGTAGTGAGGTGTATGAGCCTCTGGTCGAAGATCAATGGCCACACAACCCCCATTTTTGTCGAAAATAGCCATGAATGACCATTTTCAAAAATACCAAAGGCTAACACATTCGGATTTTTGCCCAAGAAATGGTCTCCACTAGAAATCCAAGAATGTGATCTATGGCAAGGAAACATATGTGGGGTGAGGTGTACGAGCCTCTTGTCGATGATCAATGGCCACAGAACCCCCATTTTGCCGAAAATAGCCATGAACGACCATTTTCAATAATACCGAAGGCTAACACGTACGAGTTTTTGACCAAGAAATGGTCTCCACCAAAAATCCAAGAATGTGATCTATGGCAAGGAAACATATGTGGGGTGAGATTTATGAGCCTCTAGTCGATGATAAATGGCCACACAACCCCCATTTTTTTATGAACATAGCCATGAGCGACCATTTTCAATAATATTAGAGGCTAAGACCTACGGATTTTTGACCAAGAAATGGTCTCCACCAGAAATCCAAGAATGTGATCTATGGCAAGGAAACATATGTGGGGTGAGGTGTATGAGCCTCTGGTCGATGATCAATGGCCACACAACCCCCATTTTTGTCGAAAATAGCCATGAATGACCATTTACAATAATACCGAAGGCTAACACCTACGGATTTTTGACCAAGAAATGGTCTCCACCAGAAATCCAAGAATGTGATCTATGGCAAGGAAACATATGTGGGGTGAGGTGTATGAGCCTCTGGTCGATGATCAATGGCCACACAACCCCCATTTTTGTCGAAAATAGCCATGAACGACCATTTTCAATAATATCGAAGGCTAACACCTACGGATTTTTGACCAAGAAATGGTCTCCACCAGAAATCCAAGAATGTGATCTACAACAAGGAAACATTTGTGGGGTGAGGTGTATGAGCCTCTGGTCGACGATCAATGGCCACACAACCCCCATTTTGCCGAAAATAGCCATGAATGACCATTTTCAATAATACCGAAGGCTAACACGTACGAGTTTTTAACCAAGAAATGGCTTCCACCAGAAATCCAAGAATGTAATCTATGGCAAGGAAACATATGTGGGGTGAGGTTTATGAGCCTCTAGTCGATGATAAATGGCCACACAACCCCCATTTTTTATGAAAATAGCCATGAGCGACCTTGAAAATAGCCATGAGCGACCATTTTCAATAATACTAGAGGTTAACACCTACGGATTTTAGACCAAGAAATGGTCTCCACCAGAAATCCAAGAATGTGATCTACGACAAGGAAACATATGTGGGGTGAGGTGTATGAGCCTCTGGTCGACGATCAATGGCCACACAACCCCCATTTTGCCGAAAATAGCCATGAATGACCATTTTCAATAATACCGAAGGCTAACACGTATGAGTTTTTAACCAAGAAATGGCTTCCACTAGAAATCCAAGAATGTAATCTATGGCAAGGAAACATATGTGGGGTGAGGTTTATGAGCCTCTAGTCGATGATAAATGGCCACACAACCCCCATTTTTTATGAAAATAGCCATGAGTGACCTTGAAAATAGCCATGAGCGACCATTTTCAATAATACTAGAGGCTAACACCTACGGATTTTAGACCAAGAAATGGTCTCCACCAGAAATCCAAGAATGTGATCTATGGCAAGGAAACATATGTGGGGTGAGGTGTATGAGCGTCTGGTCGATGATCAATGGACACACAACCCCCATTTTTGTCGAAAATAGCCATGAACGACCATTTTCAATAATACCGAAGGCTAACACCTACGGATTTTTGACCAAGAAATGGTCTCCACCAATAATCCAAGAATGTGATTTATGGCAAAGAAACATATGTGGGGTGAGGTGTATGAGCCTCTGGTCGATGATCAATGGCCACACAACCCTAATTTTTGTCGAAAATAGCCATGAACGACCATTTTCAATGAAACTGAAGGCTAACACCTACGGATTTTTGACCAAGAAATGGTCTCCACCATAAATCCAAGAATGTGATCTATGGCAAGGAAACATATGTGTAGTGAGGTGTATGAGCCTCTGGTCGAAGATTAATGGCCACACAACCCCCATTTTTGTCGAAAATAGCCA
This sequence comes from Zea mays, assembly GCF_902167145.1. Taxonomy (NCBI): domain Eukaryota; kingdom Viridiplantae; phylum Streptophyta; class Magnoliopsida; order Poales; family Poaceae; genus Zea; species Zea mays. Next base: position 23,833 of record NW_023367101.1, on the reverse strand, counting down.
TGAATGACCATTTTCAAAAATACCAAAGGCTAACACGTACGGATTTTTGACCAAGAAATGGTCTCCACCAGAAATCCAAGAATGTGATCTATGGCAAGGAAACATATGTGGGGTGAGGTGTACGAGCCTCTGGTCGATGATCAATGGCCACACAACCCCCATTTTGCCGAAAATAGCCATGAACGACCATTTTCAATAATACCGAAGGCTAACACGTACGAGTTTTTAACCAAGAAATGGTCTCCACCAGAAATCCAAGAATGTGATCTATGGCAATGAAACATATGTGGGGTGAGGTTTATGAGCCTCTAGTCGATGATAAATGGCCACACAACCCCCATTTTTATGAAAATAGCCATGAGCGACCTTGAAAATAGTCATGAGCGACCATTTTCAATAATACTAGAGGCTAACACCTACGGATTTTAGACCAAGAAATGGTCTCCACCAGAAATCCAAGAATGTGATCTATGGCAAGGAAACATATGTGGGGTGAGGTGTATGAGCGTCTGGTCGATGATCAATGGCCACACAACCCCCATTTTTGTCGAAAATAGCCATGAACGACCATTTTCAATAATACCTAAGGCTAACACCTACGGATTTTTGACCAAGAAATGGTCTCCACCAGAAATCCAAGGATGTGATCTATGGCAAGGAAACATATGTGGGGTGAGGTGTATGAGCCTCTGGTCGACGATCAATGGCCACACAACCCTAATTTTTGTCGAAAATAGCCATGAACGACCATTTTCAATGACACTGAAGGCTAACACCTACGGATTTTTGACCAAGAAATGGTCTCCACCATAAATCCAAGAATGTGATCTATGGCAAGGAAACATATGTGTAGTGAGGTGTATGAGCCTCTGGTCGAAGATCAATGGCCACACAACCCCCATTTTTGTCGAAAATAGCCATGAATGACCATTTTCAAAAATACCAAAGGCTAACACATTCGGATTTTTGCCCAAGAAATGGTCTCCACCAGAAATCCAAGAATGTGATCTATGGCAAGGAAACATATGTGGGGTGAGGTGTACGAGCCTCTTGTCGATGATCAATGGCCACAGAACCCCCATTTTGCCGAAAATAGCCATGAACGACCATTTTCAATAATACCGAAGGCTAACACGTACGAGTTTTTGACCAAGAAATGGTCTCCACCAAAAATCCAAGAATGTGATCTATGGCAAGGAAACATATGTGGGGTGAGATTTATGAGCCTCTAGTCGATGATAAATGGCCACACAACCCCCATTTTTTTATGAACATAGCCATGAGCGACCATTTTCAATAATATTAGAGGCTAAGACCTACGGATTTTTGACCAAGAAATGGTCTCCACCAGAAATCCAAGAATGTGATCTATGGCAAGGAAACATATGTGGGGTGAGGTGTATGAGCCTCTGGTCGATGATCAATGGCCACACAACCCCCATTTTTGTCGAAAATAGCCATGAATGACCATTTACAATAATACCGAAGGCTAACACCTACGGATTTTTGACCAAGAAATGGTCTCCACCAGAAATCCAAGAATGTGATCTATGGCAAGGAAACATATGTGGGGTGAGGTGTATGAGCCTCTGGTCGATGATCAATGGCCACACAACCCCCATTTTTGTCGAAAATAGCCATGAACGACCATTTTCAATAATATCGAAGGCTAACACCTACGGATTTTTGACCAAGAAATGGTCTCCACCAGAAATCCAAGAATGTGATCTACGACAAGGAAACATATGTGGGGTGAGGTGTATGAGCCTCTGGTCGACGATCAATGGCCACACAACCCCCATTTTGCCGAAAATAGCCATGAATGACCATTTTCAATAATACCGAAGGCTAACACGTACGAGTTTTTAACCAAGAAATGGTTTCCACCAGAAATCCAAGAATGTAATCTATGGCAAGGAAACATATGTGGGGTGAGGTTTATGAGCCTTTAGTCGATGATAAATGGCCACACAACCCCCATTTTTTATGAAAATAGCCATGAGCGACCTTGAAAATAGCCATGAGCGACCATTTTCAATAATATTAGAGGCTAAGACCTACGGATTTTTGACCAAGAAATGGTCTCCACCAGAAATCCAAGAATGTGATCTATGGCAAGGAAACATATGTGGGGTGAGGTGTATGAGCCTCTGGTCGATGATCAATGGCCACACAACCCCCATTTTTGTCGAAAATAGCCATGAATGACCATTTACAATAATACCGAAGGCTAACACCTACGGATTTTTGACCAAGAAATGGCCCTCACCAGAAATCCAAGAATGTGATCTATGGCAAGGAAACATATGTGGGGTGAGGTGTATGAGCCTCTGGTCGATAATCAATGGCCACACAACCCCCATTTTTGTCGAAAATAGCCATGAACGACCATTTTCAATAATATCGAAGGCTAACACCTATGGATTTTTGACCAAGAAATGGTCTCCACCAGAAATCCAAGAATGTGATCTACGACAAGGAAACATATGTGGGGTGAGGTGTATGAGCCTCTGGTCGATGATCAATGGCCACACAACCCCCATTTTGCCGAAAATAGCCATGAATGACCATTTTCAATAATACTGAAGGCTAACACGTACGAGTTTTTAACCAAGAAATGGTTTCCACCAGAAATCCAAGAATGTGATCTACGACAAGGAAACATATGTGGGGTGAGGTTTATGAGCCTCTAGTCGATGATAAATGGCCACACAACCCCCTGTTGGGTCTATGCTTCGTCGCCGAAGGTCTTCTAGGAAGAAGCGGCTTTCGGCTGAAGCTGTTTGTATGAGATGACCGAAGGTTCTTCTTCATGAAGCTTCGGTATTGGAAACCGACTTAAAGATGGAATGACCTTTTAGTCCATAAAGATCTGAGTCGATGTTGTAAACTTCTATGAGGGGCATAATTGTAATTCCTCACAGGCTGTGTCCTGTACCTATAAATAGTGAACAGTATTCCTTTACTGTTCACGCATTCCGGTAATCACTAACGCATCATTCGGATTGCTTGTCAAGGCAAAGGTATAAATGTATTTAATCGTTGTATTCAAACATCTTAAATTCATATAATAAGACATATGAATGACATCATTTGTTTTCAAGATGTTTATTTGCAATGTTTCATGTTTCAACTTTACTTTATATTATCTTTATAAGTTTAATTACGAAGGTGAAACCTTTGTAATATCATATTCGTGACCTTCGTCCGAAGTTCATTAGATCCTTCTGGAGATAACGTTTCGGTGGACGAAGGGCATTGATATTTAACATTTTATGTTGCCTTGTTCTTAATTCATAGCATTTGAGAGCAAGTCCCCAACATTGGCGCCCACCTCCGGTGAACTCACTTCCACTTTTTGAGCTGATGGCTTCGTTCAATGATCGAGCTGGAGCTGCTTCGGACCCGAAGCTGGTGCTCCCGATTACAGGTGGTTCGTCCTCAGAGCCAGCCAATAAGAAGCAGAAAAAAGAAGCACAGAGAAGGGTACAGCATGTTGGGGTGCAGGGACCCTTCATCAAGTCAAGATGGTCTCACATTCCCATTACCTTCTCCCAAGAGGATCTTCAGCTCAAGGATTACCCACACAACGATGCCATGGTTATCTCTTGTGTTATCAAAGGATTTCTGGTCCACAATGTCTTGGTTGACACAGGTAGTGCAGCTGATATCATATTTGCTAAGGCCTTCAGACAAATGCAAGAGCCAGAAGATAAGATTCATGATGCTACACATCCTCTCTGTGGCTTCGGAGGAAGACAGATTGTAGCACTGGGCAAGATCACCATGCCAGTGACCTTCGGGTTCATCAACAACACCAGAACTGAGCAAGTTGTGTTTGACATTGTTGACATGGAATATCCTTACAATGCAATCATTGGTCGTGGCACCCTCAATGCTTTCGAAGCAATTCTTCATCCTGCTTATCTCTGCATGAAGATACCTTCGGATCAAGGACCCATCGCTATCCATGGAAGTCAGGAAGCTGCCAGAAGGGCCGAAGGAAACTGGACTGACTCAAAAGCAATCCATAACATAGATGGAGCTGAAGCTTGTGAACAATACAAATTCTGAAGGGAGAAAGCAGCTTCAGCAGATCAGCCGAAGCCCATGCTCTTATGTGAGGACATAGCAGAGCAGAAGGTGCTGTTGGGCTCTCAGTTATTCGAAGAACAAGAGAAAACCTTGATAAGGTTTTTGTTCAACAACAAAGATGTTTTTGCATGGTCAGCCAATGATCTTTGCGGAGTTAATAGGGATGTTATTGAGCACTCGCTCAATGTTGATCCATCCTTCAGACCCAGAAAGCAGAGGCTTCAGAAAATGTCAGATGATAAAGCCGAAGGTGCTCGTAATGAAGTCAAAAGACTCCTCAGTGCAGGAGTTATCAGAGAAGTAAAGTATCCAGAATGGCTAGCTAACACTGTTATGGTAAAAAAGGCCAATGGCAAGTGGCGAATGTGTATCGATTTTACAGATCTTAACAAGGCTTGTCCGAAGGATGAATTCCCATTGCCAAGGATAGACTCTTTAGTTGATGCAGCAGCTTCTTCAGAACTCACGAGTCTGTTAGACTGTTATTCAGGCTACCACCAAATCTGGATGAAAAAGGAAGATGAGCCGAAGACTAGCTTCATAACTCCAAGTGGCACGTATTGCTATCTTCGGATGCCTGAGGGGCTCAAAAACGCTGGAGGAAGTTTCAGCAGAATGACTGCGAGGGTTCTCCAGTCTCAGATAGGCAGAAATGTGCTAACTTATGTTGATGACATCATTGTAAAAAGCACGAAACAGGAGAATCATATTGCTGATTTACAGGAGACCTTCGCCAATTTCAGACAAGCTGGCTTAAAATTGAATCCAGAAAAATGTGTTTTGGAGTAAAGAAGGGGAAATTTCTTGGATGTTTGGTTTCAACAAAGGGAATCGAAGCTAATCCAAGTAAAATTGAAGCTATACTTCGGATGGAGCCACCAACTACAAAAAAGGGGGCTCAAAGATTGACAGGAAGGTTGGCATCTCTCAATAGATTCATATCCAGATCAGCGGAGAGAAACTTACCATTCTTCGAAGTGCTGAAATCAGCCGAAGTCTTTCAATGGGGACCAAGCCAACAAAAAGCCTTCGAGGAATTGAAACAATACCTGATAGATTTAACAACATTAACTCCACCAACGCCAGGGGCTCCTTTGTTATTATATGTGGCAGCTTCGCACTCAGCGGTGAGTGCAGCACTTGTCCAGGAGAAGCTTGATGGCCAAGTCAAAAAGCAGGTCCCAGTGTATTTTGTATCTGAAGTTCTTAGTATATCAAAGAAAAACTATACAGAATTGGAGAAGGTGTTGTATGCTGTTTTGATGGCATCCAGGAAACTTCGGCATTACTTTCAAGCATACAATATTGTTGTTCCTTCTTCACAGCCGTTGAAGGATATTATGAGAAATAGAGAAGCTACTGGAAGGATTGGAAAATGGGCTGCAGAGCTCAACGAATTCTGTATTGAATATGTTCATAGATCTTCGATTCAGTCCCAGGCGTTAGCAGATTTCATTGCTGACTGGACGCCAGGGGCTCAGGAGGAAGAAACAAATAAAGATGCCGAAGCATGGATAGTGTTTTGCGATGGGTCTTGGGGAACCTTCGGAGCAGGAGCAGCTGCTGTGTTGGTTTCACCTTCCAAAGTTAAAACTTGCTATGCGGCAAAGCTTGATTTTAGTTGCACAAATAACATCGCCGAGTACGAAGCCTTGCTTCTAGGTCTTCGGAAGCTAAAAGCAATGGGAATCAGAAGGGCCATACTTAAAACTGATTCCCAGGTTGTTTCGGGTCATATTGACAAGAGTTGCAAGGCTAAAGATCTGAAGCTTGAAAAATATCTGGACATGGTCCGAAGAGTTGAAGCTTCCTTCGAAGGATTTTCTGTTAAAAATATCCCTCGAGGACAAAATGAGCATGCCGATTTGCTAGCTAAATCAGCGGCACAGGGGCTGCCCTTACCTTCGGATGTGTTCTTCGAAACAATAAAAGCACCTTCGGTGGAACTTCTTGAAAGAGCAGTCCTCAATATATCTCCTGTTTATAGTGAAGATTGGAGAACTGAGATCATCTCTTACCTACAGGGTAAATTTCTTTCAGATGACGAAGCTTATAACAGGAGGATAGAGGCAAGAGCTCGTCCATATGTCATGATAGAAGGGGAGTTGTACAAACATGGAGTTTGTGCTCCGCTACTCAAGTGTTTATCTAGAGCCGAAGGCATAGAGTTGATGAAAGAAATACATGCAGGCCTGTGTGGATCTCACATTGGATCTAGGCCGTTACTTGGAAAGGTTTTCCGTCAGGGGTTTTATTGGCCGAAGGCAGCCTCGGACGCAGCGGAATTAGTTCAAAAGTGCGAAGGTTGTCAGAAATGTGCAAGAGATCAAAAACAACCTTCGTCCTTAACACAACTCATACAACCCATATGGCCATTACAAAGGTGGGGCCTTGACTTGTTAGGTCCGTTACCACCGGCCCAAGGGAACCTAAGATATGTTGTAGTTGCGGTGGAATATTTTTCTAAATGGATTGAGGCAAAGCCTTTAGCCACAATAACTTCGGCCACCGTTCAAAAGTTTTTCTAGCAGAATATTGTTTGTCGTTTCGGGGTACCAAAGGCTATCACTGTGGATAATGGAACACAGTTTGATTCCGAAGCTTTCAGGGATTTCTGTGATCAAATTGGTACGAAGATCCATTTTGCATCAGTCAGGCATCCGGAATCAAACGGACTTGTTGAAAGAGCCAATGGCATTATTATGACAGGAATAATGAAGTTAATCTTCAATCAACCCAGGGGAAAGTGGCCAGATCAGTTAACCAAAGTGGTGTGGAGCCACAATACAACTACATCAAGGTCTACAGGCTTTACTCCATTCAAGTTATTATTCGGTGACGAAGCAATAACTCCGGAGGAAGCTAAAACCGGATCAATAAGAGTAGTAGCTTCGGCAGAATCAGGTTCCGAAGCTGCTTGTTCTGTGGAAAAAGATGCTTTAGAAGGGATCAGGCTGCAAGCTGTGGAGAACATCAATAAATATCAAGCCGAAACAATCAAGTGGCGAGATAAAAAGGTTCGGCTAAAGAATATTGAGCCAGGACACTTGGTGCTTCGGAGAGTGGCTAACCCAGAAACAGTAGGCAAGTTGCAGTTGAAATGGGATGAACCTTTCTTAGTAGCATCTTCGTCAAGACCTAGTTCATACAGATTGAAGGATATGGACGGCAACGACATTCCTAGATCTTGGAATGCGGATGAGCTTCGGCGATATTATGTATAACTCGATGTAATTTTTCATATTTTTTTTTCTTTCATGGCACCCTTTTCCTTTCTGAAGGGGGAGAAAGGTTTTTAATGGGGCCGTCACATGTAATTTCCTTTTTTAGTTCTATAAGAGAAAAATCCCCCAAAATTGTAAATGTAAAAGCTGAGAACGCACCATCGAGTGCCAAAAAGTAAAGGCGAAGAAGCTCCAAAGTCGTTCCTAAGGGAATGCAGAGCCTACAGCGAAAAGTCAACGCTGATTCCGCCAAAAGTAAAGGCGAAGAAGCTCCAAAGTCGTTCCTAAGGGAATGCAGAGCTTACAGCGAAAAGTCAACGCTGATTCCGCCAAAAGTAAAGGCGAAGAAGCTCCAAAGTCGTTCCCAAGGGAATGCAGAGCTGAGGTGTGATTGTTTTTAAGGAAATAGTAGCCATGAGTATGGCTTCGGATACGCGTTTGAACATTCATTTGCACATCACATTACATCATAGCATTTGCATTCATAAACATTCATCCAGGCATATGTAGGATAATCATCATCATGGCATAAGTAGGTGCTTCGGCAAAAAGAAAAAAAAGAGCTTCGTCTACAAAAAGGGAGAGCTTCGGAAAGAAGGGAAATGCTGTTTTTTATGCTTTGCTGCGTACGAAAAGAAGGGAAGGTGTTTTTTCGCCTTCGGCTCAAAAAAGGAAATTTCGTCCACATCAAAGCACTTCTCATACATCAATGGAAGGGTAAGAACATATTACAAGGTATGAACAGAATACATTAAAGACAAGTTTTAGTTACATTTACAAAGTTATCTCAAAAATTTCTCAAGTACTGTCTACAGTGTACTATTTAATCTTCAAGGAGCTTCAGCTTCGGCGTCATTTTTTAGTCATCAGTTTTGGCTTCGTCATCCTACATGAATAAGGTTGTTGTAAGTCAAAGTCAAGCTTGAAGGAAGAGGTAAGCACAAGGTATGATTCCTTACTGGTTCGAGATGACTCCGAGCTTCGTCTCCAGCCTTTTCTCGCCCACCTTTTGTCCATATCATTTTTACAAATCTATTCGAGATACTTCGGGCGAGATCAGGAATGTCATCTAAGATTGATGGTGATAAAGTGAAATTCGGTCTATTGACAATCTTTCCGTGATCGCAGCCAGCTTTTAGGAAGGCTGCGGCGGTGCCTCGAGAAGCCACCCAGGCACAGAAATCACCGTGCCCAGCTATGACTTCGTCGAGCTCGTCAATCTCACCCTCAATATGGTCAAAGGTCTTCGGTAGATCTTCAGCTGAGGGGGTGAATTTTTCACTGCTGGCTCCAATTGAGTAGAAAATTTTTCTTAATCGTTGAATGCATTTGTTGCTAAATTCCAAACATTTTTCTTGAAGGCTTGTCAATAGTTTTCTCAAATCCGAATTTTGTTGAGCTTCGGCTTCAATTTTTGCATTAAGATCTTGCTTTTCTCGTTCGAACTGCTCAGATTGACGGAGAAGCTTCGTGTTCAGTTCTGTTATTTTTGCTTCGGCTTCCGCCAATAAACCTTCGGTTGCATGGAGCTCAAAGTTCTTTTTCTCGATAGCATCTGATTGCTCCTTTATTCTGTTTTCCAAATTTTCAATTATAACTTCGTGCTTTTTGTCTTCAAAATCTTGTTGCATTTTCAAGGCCTTGCTCAACAGCATACTCTGCACAAAAATAACCTTCGTCAGGCATGTCTCCATTATTAGAAACAATAAAAGTTAAGGGAAAAAGTAGTTCACCTTGAAATTGGAATAAAATAAACTACCAACGATATGTTGTCGTCGGTAGCGGCTGATGTCTGTTTCTAGCTTCGGAAAGCCGATACTCTTTGACAGAGTACCGATAACTTTGGCTCCAGTCTGATCACGAATACAATCTAATTTTTCATCATCAATGCCTCCGAAGAGGAGTGCTCCAGGTTTGTATCCGCAGGATTTGGCATACTCTCTAAGCTCTTCTATTTCAGCTTTTGATAGTTTTTCTCCAATTAAATTCTGGAACATGAAGGCTTCGTTTTCTAAAACTTCATCAGCAATTTCCTTTCCTTTCCCCGACGCTGCGGTCACGGCCTCTTCGGCGGCGGTGGTAGCTTCTTCTGCAGCCATATCTAGCAGTATTTTGTCAATGTGTTCGACTGTGCTCTCCAGGTTCAAATCTTCAGCTGAGGCAGCTTCAGCAACCGCGACCTCCGAAGGTGTAATTTCAATATTTGTCCCTTCCGCAGCCGCTGGTGTTTTTTGAGCTGAAGCTCTTGGCGGTGTCTTGTCAATTACCTCTGTCACACCGATCATCCTCTGTCTTTTTACTTTAGTCGTTTTCTTCATTCTTTCGGGCTCCTTTTCCTTCTGAAAAAATTTTGTCTGTTGAGGCCCTAGTGGACTTAGCTTCGCAGTCATGGATTCAGTCATTACCTTCAGAATTGCCTCCACATCAGTGGCAGAGGGTGATGCGGGGGATTTTTCTTCGTCGGATATTTTTCGTTTCGGAGAAGATGCTTATTTCTTCTTTGGAATCTTCTTCTTTGGTGTCTCTTCTTCATCTTTATTTGAGGCTTTTCGGTTATCCTCTTCCTTTTCTGGCCTCCGGCACCTTTGTTCAGATTTTCATAATCAGGGTATTCAAAACCCAAGGCGCCCAACACTCGGTTAAGTCTTCGCTTCGGACGGGTGCCGAAGGCCGCAATCATCAATTGATCTTCTTTTTTGGAATAATTGCCAAGTATTTCATTGCACATTACTTCAATTGTATCTAGCCACTCTTGGCAAGGTGTTTTAAAGTACTTTTTAAACTTGAAATAGTAAGGTAAACGTACAAGTTCACCTTCTTTCTTCTCCCCCTTTAGTTTCGGCATTTCCCATTCTTTCAAACTAGGAAAAACTTTGAAAGCCAAAAACTCCTGAACCAGGTCCCTTGTACTGATATGCTCTGCAATAATTCTGAATTCATCCATTGCTTGTTGTGTTGGACCTTCGGGTGTCATGTTGCAGCGAGGTCGGGTTTCTCCGAAGATTAGTTCCAGTGGACTTTGCACAAGCTTCTCCTTGTCGTCATCAACCTTGACATAGAACCACTCTGACTTCCAGCCTGCTGCCCATTTGCTTCGGTAGCTGATTACCGGAAATTTTGTGGTTTTCCGATAGGCGAAGTTATAGCAACCAAAATTGTCGTGCAGTCCATCCTTTCTAGCCTTCGTCTGATAATGCAGCTCGTGGACCCGGCAAAAGATGTCCGCAAATGGTTCCACCGCTTGGCTTCGGAGTGCCCAGATATAAACGCTAAGCCTAACGATGGCGCTAGGGGTCAGCTGGTGAAAATAGATACCGAACCTCTTCAGTACCTCTGCAATAATCCCATGTAGAGGGAATCTTAATCCAGCCTTTAGAAAGCTTTTGAAAATAACAATTTCGTCCTTCTCCGGCTTTGGGGTAGTCTCTTCTCCACCGAAGCGTAATAGCTTCTTCTGATTTTCATTAAAAAAGCCCGACTTCACCATCTTGGAGAGATCAGCCTTCGAAATAGTAGATTTCCCGAAGTCCAAGTGGCTGGGCTTGCTTGGCATGGCAATGCGATAATCATCTTCGGGATCAGTTTCCCCATTATCTTCTTCTTCTGCTTCAGCAATTGCTTGTTCTGCTTGTCCTGCATCATCACTAGGGATCTTCTCCGAAGTTACCAGTCCGGACCTCTGCATCGCTTCGGAGATGGGAACAGTCTCCGAACCTTCAGCTTCGTCCCCATCATGCTCAACCCTGGCGGTAGAGCGTATTCTGGCCATTTGATTATGAATTTGTAGAAATTTAATACTTTTTTCTTCCGAAGTATTTTCTTCTGATGAAGCAGGCTTCAAGCTGGAGCTTCGTTCGATTCCGAAAGTCGAGCTTCGGCGATGGCTAAAAAATTTGGCAGCGAAACAGTGCAAATAGCAATGAATGTTGTGGTAACTTCACACCTACTCGTTTGTTTATATAGTACTGCAGGTAAGAAGGCGAAGCGCCAGGATTTTTACACTAGGCGGACGCCCGCTTGCACTCGCTGCGCGGTGGACCGCAGGAATGCACAGTAACTCTGCAAGGTGGGACCACTACGCGCCGGGAAACTGAATCGTTTCTCGACAACGAGCTCAGGGAAGGTGTTTTTTCGGACCTTCGGCTCCCCGAAGCTTAAGAGACTTTTTTCACGGATCAAGCTCGTTACGAAAAACGATCTAGCACCGCGAAAGGGGCTACTGTTGGGTCTATGCTTCGTCGCCGAAGGTCTTCTAGGAAGAAGCGGCTTTCGGCTGAAGCTGTTTGTATGAGATGACCGAAGGTTCTTCTTCATGAAGCTTCGGTATTGGAAACCGACTTAAAGATGGAATGACCTTTTAGTCCATAAAGATCTGAGTCGATGTTGTAAACTTCTATGAGGGGCATAAATGTAATTCCTCACAGGCTGTGTCCTGTACCTATAAATAGTGAACAGTATTCCTTTACTGTTCACGCATTCCGGTAATCACTAACGCATCATTCGGATTGGTTGTCAAGGCAAAGGTATAAATGTATTTAATCGTTGTATTCAAACATCTTAAATTCATATAATAAGACATATGAATGACATCATTTGTTTTCAAGATGTTTATTTGCAATGTTTCATGTTTCAACTTTACTTTATATTATCTTTATAAGTTTAATTACGAAGGTGAAACCTTTGTAATATCATATTTGTGACCTTCGTCCGAAGTTCATTAGATCCTTCTGGAGATAACGTTTCGGCGGACGAAGGGCATTGATATTTAACATTTTATGTTGCCTTGTTCTTAATTCATAGCATTTGAGAGCAAGTCCCCAACACCCCCATTTTTATGAAAATAGCCATGAGCGACCTTGAAAATAGCCATGAGCGACCATTTTCAATAATACTAGAGGCTAACACCTACGGATTTTAGACCAAGAAATGGTGTCCACCAGAAATCCAAGAATGTGATCTATGGCAAGGAAACATATGTGGGGTGAGGTGTATGAGCGTCTGGTCAATGATCAATGGCCACACAACCCCCATTTTTGTCGAAAATAGCCATGAACGACCATTTTCAATAATACCGAAGGCTAACACCTACGGAATTTTGACCAAGAAATGGTCTCCACCAGAAATCCAAGAATGTGATCTATGGCAAGGAAACATATGTGGGGTGAGGTGTATGAGCCTCTGGTCGACGATCAATGGCCACACAACCCCCATTTTTTATGAAAATAGCCATGAGCGACCTTGAAAATAGCCATGAGCGACCATTTTCAATAATACTAGAGGCTAACACCTACGGATTTTAGACCAAGAAATGGTCTCCACCAGAAATCCAAGAATGTGATCTATGGCAAGGAAACATATGTGGGGTGAGGTGTATGAGCGTCTGGTCGATGATCAATGGCCACACAACCCCCATTTTTGTCGAAAATAGCCATGAACGACCATTTTCAATAATACCGAAGGCTAACACCTACGGATTTTTGACCAAGAAATGGTCTCCACCAGAAATCCAAGAATGAGATCTATGGCAAGGAAACATATGTGGGGTGAGGTGTATGAGCCTCTGGTCGATGATCAATGGCCACACAACCCCCATTTTTGTCGAAAATAGCCATGAACGACCATTTTCAATAATATCGAAGGCTAACACCTACGGATTTTTGACCAAGAAATGGTCTCCACCAGAAATCCAAGAATGTGATCTACGACAAGGAAACATATGTGGGGTGAGGTGTATGAGCCTCTGGTCGACGATCAATGGCCACAAAACCCCCATTTTGCCGAAAATAGCCATGAATGACCATTTTCAATAATATCGAAGGCTAACACCTACGGATTTTTGACCAAGAAATGGTCTCCACCAGAAATCCAAGAATGTGATCTACGACAAGGAAACATATGTGGGGTGAGGTGTATGAGCCTCTGGTCGACGATCAATGGCCACACAACCCCCATTTTGCCGAAAATAGCCATGAGTGACCATTTTCAATAATACCGAAGGCTAACACGTACAAGTTTTTAACCAAGAAATGGTTTCCACCAGAAATCCAAGAATGTAATCTATGGCAAGGAAACATATGTGGGGTGAGGTTTATGAGCCTCTAGTCGATGATAAATGGCCACACAACCCCCATTTTTTATGAAAATAGCCATGAGCGACCTTGAAAATAGCCATGAGCGACCATTTTCAATAATACTAGAGGCTAACACCTACGGATTTTAGACCAAGAAATGGTCTCCACCAGAAATCCAAGAATGTGATCTATGGCAAGGAAACATATGTGGGGTGAGGTGTATGAGCGTCTGGTCGATGATCAATGGCCACACAACCCCCATTTTTGTCGAAAATAGCCATGAACGACCATTTTCAATAATACCGAAGGCTAACACCTACGGATTTTTGACCAAGAAATGGTCTCCACCAGAAATCCAAGAATGTGATCTATGGCAAGGAAACATATGTGGGGTGAGGTGTATGAGCCTCTAGTCGATGATCAATGGCCACACAACCTCCATTTTTGTCGAAAATAGCCATGAACGACCATTTTCAATAATATCGAAGGCTAACACCTACTGATTTTTGACCAAGAAATGGTCTCCACCAGAAATCCAAGAATGTGATCTACGACAAGGAAACATATGTGGGGTGAGGTGTATGAGCCTCTGGTCGACGATCAATGGCCACACAACCCCCATTTTGCCGAAAATAGCCATGAATGACCATTTTCAATAATATCGAAGGCTAACACATACGGATTTTTGACCAAGAAATGGTCTCCACCAAAAATCCAAGAATGTGATCTACGACAAGGAAACATATGTGGGGTGAGGTGTACGAGCCTCTGGTCGACGATCAATGGCCACACAACCCCCATTTTGCCGAAAATAGCCATGAATGACCATTTTCAATAATACCGAAGGCTAACACATACGAGTTTTTAACCAAGAAATGGTTTCCACCAGAAATCCAAGAATGTAATCCATGGCAATGAAACATATGTGGGGTGAGGTTTATGAGCCTCTAGTCGATGATAAATGGCCACACAACCCCCATTTTTTATGAAAATAGCCATGAGCGACCTTGAAAATAGCCATTAGCGACCATTTTCAATAATACTAGAGGCTAACACCTACGGATTTTAGACCAAGAAATGGTCTCCACCAGAAATCCAAGAATGTGATCTATGGCAAGGAAACATATGTGGGGTGAGGTGTATGAGCGTCTGGTCGATGATCAATGGCCACACAACCCCCATTTTTGTCGAAAATAGCCAAGAACGACCATTTTCAATAATACCGAAGGCTAACACCTACGGATTTTTTACCAAGAAATGGTCTCCACCAGAAATCCAAGAATGTGATCTATGGCAAGGAAACATATGTGGGGTGAGGTGTATGAGCCTCTAGTCGATGATCAATGGCCACACAACCCCCATTTTTGTCGAAAATAGCCATGAATGACCATTTTCAAAAATACCAAAGGCTAACACGTACGGATTTTTAACCAAGAAATGGTCTCCACCAGAAATCCAAGAATGTGATCTATGGCAAGGAAACATATGTGGGGTGAGGTGTACGAGCCTCTGGTCGATGATCAATGGCCACACAACCCCCATTTTGCCGAAAATAGCCATGAATGACCATTTTCAATAATACCGAAGGCTAACACGTACGAGTTTTTAACCAAGAAATGGTCTCCACCAGAAATCCAAGAATGTGATCTATGGCAAGGAAACATATGTGGGGTGAGGTGTATGAGCGTCTGGTCGATGATCAATGGCCACACAACCCCCATTTTTGTCGAAAATAGCCATGAACGACCATTTTCAATAATACCGAAGGCTAACACCTACGGATTTTTGACCAAGAAATGGTCTCCACCAGAAATCCAAGAATGTGATCTATGGCAAGGAAACATATGTGGGGTGAGGTGTATGAGCCTCTGGTCGACGATCAATGGCCACACAACCCTAATTTTTGTCGAAAATAGCCATGAACGACCATTTTCAATGACATTGAAGGCTAACACCTACGGATTTTAGACCAAGAAATGGTCTCCACCAGAAATCCAAGAATGTGATCTATGGCAAGGAAACATATGTGGGGTGAGGTGTATGAGCGTCTGGTCGATGATCAATGGCCACACAACCCCCATTTTTGTCGAAAATAGCCATGAACGAC
This sequence comes from Zea mays, assembly GCF_902167145.1. NCBI lineage: Eukaryota > Viridiplantae > Streptophyta > Magnoliopsida > Poales > Poaceae > Zea > Zea mays. Next base: position 8,336 of record NW_023367101.1, on the reverse strand, counting down.
CATTTTCAATAATACCGAAGGCTAACACCTACGGATTTTTGACCAAGAAATGGTCTCCACCAGAAATCCAAGAATGTGATCTATGGCAAGGAAACATATGTGGGGTGAGGTGTATGAGCCTCTAGTCGACGATCAATGGCCACACAACCCCCATTTTGCCGAAAATAGCCATGAATGACCATTTTCAATAATACCGAAGGCTAACACGTACGAGTTTTTAACCAAGAAATGGTCTCCACCAGAAATCCAAGAATGTAATCTATGGCAAGGAAACATATGTGGGGTGAGGTTTATGAGCCTCTAGTCGATGATAAATGGCCACACAAGCTCCATTTTTTATGAAAATAGCCATGAGCGACCTTGAAAATAGCCATGAGCGACCATTTTCAATAATACTAGAGGCTAACACCTACGGATTTTAGACCAAGAAATGGTCTCCACCAGAAATCCAAGAATGTGATCTATGGCAAGGAAACATATGTGGGGTGAGGTGTATGAGCGTCTGGTCGATGATCAATGGCCACACAACCCCCATTTTTGTCGAAAATAGCCATGAATGACCATTTTCAATAATACCGAAGGCTAACACCTACGGATTTTTGACCAAGAAATGGTCTCCACCAGAAATCCAAGAATGTGATCTATGGCAAGGAAACATATGTGGGGTGAGGTGTATGAGCCTCTAGTCGATGATCAATGGCCACACAACCCCCATTTTTGTCGAAAATAGCCATGAATGATCATTTTCAAAAATACCAAAGGCTAACACGTACGGATTTTTGACCAAGAAATGGTCTCCACCAGAAATCCAAGAATGTGATCTATGGCAAGGAAACATATGTGGGGTGAGGTGTACGAGCCTCTGGTCGATGATCAATGGCCACACAACCCCCATTTTGCCAAAAATAGCCATGAATGACCATTTTCAATAATACCGAAGGCTAACACGTACGAGTTTTTAACCAAGAAATGGTTTCCACCAGAAATCCAAGAATGTAATCTATGGCAAGGAAACATATGTGGGGTGAGGTTTATGAGCCTCTAGTCGATGATAAATGGCCACACAACCCCCATTTTTTAAGAAAATAGCCATGAGCGACCTTGAAAATAGCCATGAGCGACCATTTTCAATAATACTAGAGGCTAACACCTACGGATTTTAGACCAAGAAATGGTCTCCACCAGAAATCCAAGAATGTGATCTATGGCAAGGAAACATATGTGGGGTGAGGTGTATGAGCGTCTGGTCGATGATCAATGGACACACAACCCCCATTTTTGTCGAAAATAGCCATGAACGACCATTTTCAATAATACCGAAGGCTAACACCTACGGATTTTTGACCAAGAAATGGTCTCCACCAGAAATCCAAGAATGTGATCTATGGCAAGGAAACATATGTGGGGTGAGGTGTATGAGCCTCTGGTCGACGATCAATGGCCACACAACCCCCATTTTTTATGAAAATAGCCATGAGCGACCTTGAAAATAGCCATGAGCGACCATTTTCAATAATACTAGAGGCTAACACCTACGGATTTTAGACCAAGAAATGGTCTCCACCAGAAATCCAAGAATGTGATCTATGGCAAGGAAACATATGTGGGGTGAGGTGTATGAGCGTCTGGTCGATGATCAATGGCCACACAACCCCCATTTTTGTCGAAAATAGCAATGAACGACCATTTTCAATAATACCGAAGGCTAACACCTACGGATTTTTGACCAAGAAATGGTCTCCACCAGAAATCCAAGAATGTGATCTATGGCAAGGAAACATATGTGGGGTGAGGTGTATGAGCCTCTGGTCGATGATCAATGGCCACACAACCCCCATTTTTGTCGAAAATAGCCATGAACGACCATTTTCAATAATATCGAAGGCTAACACCTACGGATTTTTGACCAAGAAATGGTCTCCACCAGAAATCCAAGAATGTGATCTACGACAAGGAAACATATGTGGGGTGAGGTGTATGAGCCTCTGGTCGACGATCAATGGTCACACAACCCCCATTTTGCCGAAAATAGCCATGAATGACCATTTTCAATAATATCGAAGGCTAACACCTACGGATTTTTGACCAAGAAATGGTCTCCACCAGAAATCCAAGAATGTGATCTACGACAAGGAAACATATGTGGGGTGAGGTGTATGAGCCTCTGGTCGACGATCAATGGCCACACAACCCCCATTTTGCCGAAAATAGCCATGAATGACCATTTTCAATAATACCGAAGGCTAACACGTACGAGTTTTTAACCAAGAAATGGTTTCCACCAGAAATCCAAGAATGTAATCTATGGCAAGGAAACATATGTGGGGTGAGGTTTATGAGCCTCTAGTCGATGATAAATGGCCACACAACCCCATTTTTTATGAAAATAGCCATGAGCGACCTTGAAAATAGCCATGAGCGACCATTTTCAATAATACTAGAGGCTAACACCTACGGATTTTAGACCAAGAAATGGTCTCCACCAGAAATCCAAGAATGTGATCTATGGCAAGGAAACATATGTGGGGTGAGGTGTATGAGCGTCTGGTCGATGATCAAAGGCCACACAACCCCCATTTTTGTCGAAAATAGCCATGAACGACCATTTTCAATAATACCGAAGGCAAACACCTACGGATTTTTTACCAAGAAATGGTCTCCACCAGAAATCCAAGAATGTGATCTATGGCAAGGAAACATATGTGGGGTGAGGTGTATGAGCCTCTAGTCGATGATGAATGGCCACACAACCCCCATTTTTGTCGAAAATAGCCATGAATGACCATTTTCAAAAATACCAAAGGCTAACACGTACGGATTTTTAACCAAGAAATGGTCTCCACCAGAAATCCAAGAATGTGATCTATGGCAAGGAAACATATGTGGGGTGAGGTGTACGAGCCTCTGGTCGATGATCAATGGCCACACAACCCCCATTTTGTCGAAAATAGCCATGAATGACCATTTTCAATAATACCGAAGGCTAACACGTACGAGTTTTTAACTAAGAAATGGTCTCCACTAGAAATCCAAGAATGTGATCTATGGCAAGGAAACATATGTGGGGTGAGGTGTATGAGCGTCTCGTCGATGATCAATGGCCACCCAACCCCCATTTTTGTCGAAAATAGCCATGAACGACCATTTTCAATAATACCGAAGGCTAACACCTACGGATTTTTGACCAAGAAATGGTCTCCACCAGAAATCCAAGAATTTGATCTATGGCAAGGAAACATATGTGGGGTGAGGTGTATGAGCCTCTGGTCGATGATCAATGGCCACACAACCCTAATTTTTGTCGAAAATAGCCATGAACGACCATTTTCAATGACACTGAAGGCTAACACCTACGGATTTTTGACCAAGAAATGGTCTCCACCATAAATCCAAGAATGTGATCTATGGCAAGGAAACATATGTGTAGTGAGGTGTATGAGCCTCTGGTCGATGATCAATGGCCACACAACCCCCATTTTTGTCGAAAATAGCCATGAATGACCATTTACAATAATACCGAAGGCTAACACCTACGGATTTTTGACCAAGAAATGGTCTCCACCAGAAATCCAAGAATGTGATCTATGGCAAGGAAACATATGTGGGGTGAGGTGTATGAGCCTCTGGTCGACGATCAATGGCCACACAACCCCCATTTTTACCGAAAATAGCCATGAATGACCATTTTCAATAATACCGAAGGCTAACACGTACGAGTTTTTAACCAAGAAATGGTCTCCACCAGAAATCCAAGAATGTAATCTATGGCAAGGAAACATATGTGGGGTGAGGTTTATGAGCCTCTAGTCGATGATAAATGGCCACACAACCCCCATTTTTTATGAAAATAGCCATGAGCGACCTTGAGAATAGCCATGAGCGACCATTTTCAATAATACTAGAGGCTAACACCTACGGATTTTAGACCAAGAAATGGTCTCCACCAGAAATCCAAGAATGTGATCTATGGCAAAGAAACATATGTGGGGTGAGGTGTATGAGCATCTGGTCGATGATCAATGGCCACACAACCCCCATTTTTGTCGAAAATAGCCATGAATGACCATTTTCAATAATACCGAAGGCTAACACCTACGGATTTTTGACCAAGAAATGGTCTCCACCAAAAATCCAAGAATGTGATCTATGGCAAGGAAACATATGTGGGGTGAGGTGTATGAGCCTCTAGTCGATGATCAATGGCCACACAACCCCCATTTTTGTCGAAAATAGCCATGAATGACCATTTTCAAAAATACCAAAGGCTAACACGTACGGATTTTTGACCAAGAAATGGTCTCCACCAGAAATCCAAGAATGTGATCTATGGCAAGGAAACATATGTGGGGTGAGGTGTACGAGCCTCTGGTCGATGATCAATGGCCACACAACCCCCATTTTGCCGAAAATAGCCATGAATGACCATTTTCAATAATACCGAAGGCTAACACGTACGAGTTTTTAACCAAGAAATGGTTTCCACCAGAAATCCAAGAATGTAATCTATGGCAAGGAAACATATGTGGGGTGAGGTTTATGAGCCTCTGGTCGATGATGAATGGCCACACAACCCCCATTTTTGTGGAAAATAGCCATGAACGACCATTTTCAATAATACCAAAGGCTAACACCTACGGATTTTTGACCAAGAAATGGTCTCCACCAGAAATCCAAGAATGTGATCTATGGCAAGGAAACATATGTGGGGTGAGGTGTATGAGCCTCTGGTCGATGATCAATGGCCACACAACCCCCATTTTTGTCGAAAATAGCCATGAACGACCATTTTCAATAATATCGAAGGCTAACACCTACGGATTTTTGACCAAGAAATGGTCTCCACCAGAAATCCAAGAATGTGATCTATGGCAAGGAAACATATGTGGGGTGAGGTGTATGAGCCTCTGGTCGACGATCAATGGCCACACAACCCTAATTTTTGTCGAAAATAGCCATGAACGACCATTTTCAATAATACCGAAGGCTAACACGTACGAGTTTTTAACCAAGAAATGGTTTCAACCAGAAATCGAAGAATGTAATCTATGGCAAGGAAACATATGTGGGGTGAGGTGTATGAGACTCTGGTCGACGATCAATGGCCACACAACCCTAATTTTTGTCGAAAATAGCCATGAACGACCATTTTCAATGACACTGAAGGCTAACACCTACGGATTTTTGACCAAGAAATGGTCTCCACCATAAATCCAAGAATGTAATCTATGGCAAGGAAACATATGTGGGGTGAGGTTTATGAGCCTCTGGTCAAAGATCAATGGCCACACAACCCCCATTTTTGTCGAAAATAGCCATGAATGACCATTTTCAAAAATACCAAAGGCTAACACCTACAGATTTTTGCCCAAGAAATGGTCTCCACCAGAAATCCAAGAATGTTATCTATGGCAAGGAAACATATGTGGGGTGAGGTGTATGAGCCTCTGGTCGACGATCAATGGCCACACAACCCTAATTTTAGTCGAAAATAGCCATGAACGACCATTTTCAATGACACTGAAGGCTAACACCTACGGATTTTTGACCAAGAAATGGTCTCCACCATAAATCCAAGAATGTGATCTATGGCAAGGAAACATATGTGTAGTGAGGTGTATGAGCCTCTGGTCGAAGATCAATGGCCACACAACCCCCATTTTTGTCGAAAATAGCCATGAATGACCATTTACAATAATACCGTAGGCTAACACCTACGGATTTTTTACCAAGAAATGGTCTCCACCAGAAATCCAAGAATGTGATCTATGGCAAGGAAACATATGTGGGGTGAGGTGTACGAGCCTCTGGTCGATCATCAATGGCCACACAACCCCCATTTTTGTCGAAAATAGCCATGAACGACCATTTTCAATGACACTGAAGGCTAACACCTACGGATTTTTGACCAAGAAATGGTCTCCACCAGAAATCCAAGAATGTGATCTATGGCAAGGAAACATATGTGGGGTGAGGTGTACGAGCCTCTGGTCGATGATCAATGGCCACACAACCCCCATTTTGCCGAAAATAGCCATGAACGACCATTTTCAATAATACCGAAGGCTAACACGTACGAGTATTTAACCAAGAAATGGTCTCCACCAGAAATCCAAGAATGTGATCTATGGCAAGGAAACATATGTGGGGTGAGGTTTATGAGCCTCTAGTCGATGATAAATGGCCACACAACCCCCATTTTTTATGAAAATAGCCATGAGCGACCTTGAAAATAGCCATGAGCGACCATTTTCAATAATACTAGAGGCTAACACCTACGGATTTTAGGCCAAGAAATGGTCTCCACCAGAAATCCAAGAATGTGATCTACGACAAGGAAACATATGTGGGTGAGGTGTATGAGCCTCTGGTCGACGATCAATGGCCACACAACCCCCATTTTGCCGAAAATAGCCATGAACGACCATTTTCAATAATACCGAAGGCTAACACGTACGAGTTTTTGACCAAGAAATGGTCCCCACCAAAAATCCAAGAATGTGATCTATGGCAAGGAAACATATGTGGGGTGAGATTTATGAGCCTCTAGTCGATGATAAATGGCCACACAACCCCCATTTTGCCGAAAATAGCCATGAATGACCATTTTCAATAATACCGAAGGCTAACACCTACGGATTTTTGACCAAGAAATGGTCTCCACCAGAAATCCAAGAATGTGATCTATGGCAAGGAAACATATGTGGGGTGAGGTGTATGAGCCTCTGGTCGACGATCAATGGCCACACAACCCTAATTTTTGTCGAAAATAGCCATGAACGACCATTTTCAATGACACTGAAGGCTAACACCTACGAATTTTTGACCAAGAAATGGTCTCCACCATAAATCCAAGAATGTGATCTATGGCAAGGAAACATATGTGGGGTGAGGTGTATGAGCGTCTGGTCGATGATCAATGGCCACACAACCCCCATTTTTGTCGAAAATAGCCATGAACGACCATTTTCAATAATATCGAAGGCTAACACCTACGGATTTTTGACCAAGAAATGGTCTCCACCAGAAATCCAAGAATGTGATCTACGACAAGGAAACATATGTGGGGTGAGGTGTATGAGCCTCTGGTCGACGATCAATGGCCACACAACCCCCATTTTTGTCGAAAATAGCCATGAATGACCATTTTCAAAATACCAAAGGCTAACACGTACGGATTTTTGACCAAGAAATGGTCTCCACCAGAAATCCAAGAATGTGATCTATGGCAAGGAAACATATGTGGGGTGAGGTGTATGAGCCTCTGGTCGATGATCAATGGCCACACAACCCCCATTTTTGTCGAAAATAGCCATGAACGACCATTTTCAATAATACCGAAGGCTAACACGTACGAGTTTTTGACCAAGAAATGGTCTCCACCAAAAACCCAAGAATGTGATCTATGGCAAGGAAACATATGTGTAGTGAGGTGTACGAGCCTCTGGTCGATGATCAATGGCCACACAACCCCCATTTTTGTCGAAAATAGCCATGAATGACCATTTTCAATAATACCGAAGGCTAACACCTACGGATTTTTGACCAAGAAATGGTCTCCACCAGAAATCCAAGAATGTGATCTATGGCAAGCAAACATATGTGGGGTGAGGTGTACGAGCCTCTGGTCGATGATCAATGGCCACAGAACCCCCATTTTGCCGAAAATAGCCATGAACGACCATTTTCAATAATACCGAAGGCTAACACGTACGAGTTTTTGATCAAGAAATGGTCTCCACCAAAATCCAAGAATGTGATCTATGGCAAGGAAACATATGTGTAGTGAGGTGTACGAGCCTTTGGTTGATGATCAATGGCCACACAACCCCCATTTTTGTCGAAAATAGCCATGAATGACCATTTTCAATAATACCGAAGCCTAACACCTACGGATTTTTGACCAAGAAATGGTCTCCACCAGAAATCCAAGAATGTGATCTATGGCAAGGAAACATATGTGGGGTGAGGTGTACGAGCCTCTGGTCGATGATCAATGGCCACACAACCCCCATTTTGCCGAAAATAGCCATGAACGACCATTTTCAATAATACCGAAGGCTAACACGTACGAGTTTTTAACCAAGAAATGGTCTCCACCAGAAATCCAAGAATGTGATCTATGGCAAGGAAACATATGTGGGGTGAGGTTTATGAGCCTCTAGTCGATGATAAATGGCCACACAACCCCCATTTTTTATGAAAATAGCCATGAGCGACCTTGAAAATAGCCATGAGCGACCATTTTCAATAATACAAGAGGCTAACACCTACGGATTTTAGACCAAGAAATGGTCTCCACCAGAAATCCAAGAATGTGATCTATGGCAAGGAAACAT
>NW_023367100.1:0-53843 GCF_902167145.1 Zea mays | reverse complement strand
GTACGTGTTAGCCTTCGGTATTATTGAAAATGGTCGTTCATGGCTATTTTCGACAAAAATTAGGGTTCTGTGGCCATTGATCGTCGACCAGAGGCTCATACACCTCACCCCACATATGTTTCCTTGCCATAGATCACATTCTTGGATTTCTGGTGGAGACCATTTCTTGGTCAAAAATCCGTAGGTGTTAGCCTTCGATATTATTGAAAATGGTCGTTCATGGCTATTTTCGACAAAAATGGGGGTTGTGTGGCCATTGATCATCGACCAGAGGCTCATACACCTCACCCCACATATGTTTCCTTGCCATAGGTCACATTCTTGGATTTCTGGTGGAGACCATTTCTTGGTCAAAAATCCGTAGGTGTTAGCCTTCGGTATTATTGAAAATGGTCGTTCATGGCTATTTTTGACAAAAATGGGGGTTGTGTGGCCATTGATCATCGACCAGACGCTCATACACCTCACCCCACATATGTTTCCTTGCCATAGATCACATTCTTGGATTTCTGGTGGAGACCATTTCTTGGTCTAAAATCCGTAGGTGTTAGCCTCTAGTATTATTGAAAATGGTCGCTCATGGCTATTTTCAAGGTCGCTCATGGCTATTTTCATAAAAAATGGGGGTTGTGTGGCCATTTATCATCGACTAGAGGCTCATAAACCTCACCCCACATATGTTTCCTTGCCATAGATTACATTCTTGGATTTCTGGTGGAAACCATTTCTTGGTTAAAAACTCTTACGTGTTAGCCTTCGGTATTATTGAAAATGGTCATTCATGGCTATTTTCGGCAAAATGGGGGTTGTGTGGCCATTGATCGTCGACCAGAGGCTCATACACCTCACCCCACATATGTTTCCTTGTCGTAGATCACATTCTTTGATTTCTGGTGGAGACCATTTCTTGGTCAAAAATCCGTAGGTGTTAGCCTTCGATATTATTGAAAATGGTCGTTCATGGCTATTTTCGACAAAAATTTGGGTTGTGTGGCCATTGATCATCGACCAGAGGCTCATACACCTCACCCAACATATGTTTCCTTGCCACAGATCACATTCTTGGATTTCTGGTGGAAACCATTTCTTGGTCAAAAATCCGTAGGTGTTAGCCTTCGGTATTATTGAAAATGGTCGTTCATGGCTATTTTCGGCAAAATGGGGGTTGTGTGGCCATTGATCATCGACCAGAGGCTCGTACACCTCACCCCACATATGTTTCCTTGCCACAGATCACATTCTTGGATTTCTGGTGGAGACCATTTCTTGGTCAAAAATCCGTAGGTGTTAGCCTTCGGTATTATTGAAAATGGTCATTCATGGCTATTTTCGACAAAAATGGGGGTTGTGTGGCCATTGATCATCGACCAGAGGCTCATACACCTCACCCCACATATGTTTCCTTGCCATAGATCACATTCTTGGATTTCTGGTGGAGACCATTTCTTGGTCAAAAATCCGTAGGTGTTAGCCTTCGATATTATTGAAAATGGTCGTTCATGGCTATTTTCGACAAAAATGGGGGTTGTGTGGCCATTGATCATCGACCAGAGGCTCATACACCTCACCCCACATATGTTTCCTTGCCATAGATTACATTCTTGGATTTCTGGTGGAGACCATTTCTTGGTCTAAAATCCGTAGGTGTTAGCCTCTAGTATTATTGAAAATGGTCGCTCATGGCTATTTTCATAAAAAATGGGGGTTGTGTGGCCATTGATCATCGACCAGAGGCTCGTACACCTCACCCCACATATGTTTCCTTGCCATAGATTACATTCTTGGATTTCTGGTGGAAACCATTTCTTGGTTAAAAACTCGTACGTGTTAGCCTTCGGTATTATTGAAAATGGTCATTCATGGCTATTTTCGGCAAAATGGGGGTTGTGTGGCCATTGATCATCGACCAGAGGCTCATACACCTCACCCCACATATGTTTCCTTGCCATAGATCACATTCTTGGATTTCTGGTGGAGACCATTTCTTGGTCAAAAATCCGTAGGTCTTAGCCTCTAGTATTATTGAAAATGGTCGCTCATGGCTATTTTCATAAAAAATGGGGGTTGTGTGGCCATTTATCATCGACTAGAGGCTCATAAACCTCACCCCACATATGTTTCCTTGCCATAGATCAGATTCTTGGATTTCTAGTGGAGACCATTTCTTGGTTAAAAACTCGTACGTGTTAGCCTTCGGTATTATTGAAAATGGTCGTTCATGGCTATTTTCGGCAAAATGGGGGTTGTGTGGCCATTGATCATCGACCAGAGGCTCGTACACCTCACCCCACATATGTTTCCTTGCCATAGATCACATTCTTGGATTTCTGGTGGAGACCATTTCTTGGTAAAAAATCCGTACGTGTTAGCCTTTGGTATTTTTGAAAATGGTTATTCATGGCTATTTTCGACAAAAATGGGGGTTGTGTGGCCATTGATCATCGACTAGAGGCTCATACACCTCACCCCACATATGTTTCCTTGCCATAGATCACATTCTTGGATTTCTTGTGGAGACCATTTCTTGGTCAAAAATCTGTAGGTGTTAGCCTTCGTTATTATTGAAAATGGTCGTTCATGGCTATTTTCGACAAAAATGGGGGTTGTGTGGCCATTGATCATCGACCAAAGGCTCATACACCTCACCCCACATATGTTTCCTTGTCGTAGATCACATTCTTGGATTTCTGGTGGAGACCATTTCTTGGTCAAAAATCCGTAGGTGTTAGCCTCTAGTATTATTGAAAATGGTCGCTCATGGCTATTTTCAAAGGTCGCTCATGGCTATTTTCATAAAAAATGGGTGTTGTGTGGCCATTTATCATCGATTAGAGGCTCATAAACCTCACCCCACATATGTTTCCTTGTCGTAGATCACATTCTTGGATTTCTGGTGGAGACCATTTCTTGGTCAAAAATCCGTAGGTCTTAGCCTCTAGTATTATTGAAAATGGTCGCTCATGGCTATTTTCAAGGTCGCTCATGGCTATTTTCATAAAAAATGGGGGTTGTGTGGCCATTGATCGTCGACCAGAGGCTCATACACCTCACCCCACATATGTTTCCTTGCCATAGATCACATTCTTGAATTTCTGGTGGAGACCATTTTTGGTTAAAAATCCGTACGTGTTAGCCTTTGGTATTTTTGAAAATGGTCATTCATGGCTATTTTCATAAAAATGGGGGTTGTGTGGCCATTGATCATCGACCAGAGGCTCATACACCTCACCCCACATATGTTTCCTTGTCGTAGATCACATTCTTGGATTTCTGGTGGAGACCATTTCTTGGTCAAAAATCCGTAGGTGTTAGCCTTCGATATTATTGAAAATGGTCGTTCATGGCTATTTTCGACAAAAATGGGGGTTGTGTGGCCATTGATCATCGACCAGAGGCTCATACACCTCACCCCACATATGTTTCCTTGCCATAGATCACATTCTTGGATTTCTGGTGGAGACCATTTCTTGGTCAAAAATCCGTAGGTCTTAGCCTTCGGTATTATTGAAAATGGTCATTCATGGCTATTTTCGGCAAAATGGGGGTTGTGTGGCCATTGATCGTCGACTAGAGGCTCATACACCTCACCCCACATATGTTTCCTTGCCATAGATCACATTCTTGGATTTCTGGTGGAGACCATTTCTTGGTTAAAAATCCGTACGTGTTAGCCTTTGGTATTTTTGAAAATGGTCATTCATGGATATTTTCATAAAAAATGGGGGTTGTGTGGCCATTGATCATCGACCAGAGGCTCATACACCTCACCCCACATATGTTTCCTTGTCGTAGATCACATTCTTGGATTTCTGGTGGAGGCCATTTCTTGGTCAAAAATCTGTAGGTGTTAGCCTTCGGTATTATTGAAAATGGTCGTTCATGGCTATTTTCGACAAAAATGGGGGTTGTGTGCCATTGATCATCGACCAGAGGCTCATACACCTCACCCCACATATGTTTCCTTGCCATATATCACATTCTTGGATTTCTGGTGGAGACCATTTCTTGGTCAAAAATCCGTAGGTCTTAGCCTTCGGTATTATTGAAAATGGTCATTCATGGCTATTTTCGGCAAAATGGGGGTTGTGTGGCCATTGATCGTCGACCAGAGGCTCATACACCTCACCCCACATATGTTTCCTTGCCATAGATCACATTCTTGGATTTCTGGTGGAGACCATTTCTTGGTTAAAAATCCGTACGTGTTAGCCTTTGGTATTTTTGAAAATGGTCATTCATGGCTATTTTCGACAAAAATGGGGGTTGTGTGGCCATTGATCATCGACTAGAGGCTCATACACCTCACCCCACATATGTTTCCTTGCCATAGATCACATTCTTGGATTTCTGGTGGAGACCATTTCTTGGTCAAAAATCCGTAGGTGTTAGCCCTCGGTATTATTGAAAATGGTCGTTCATGGCTATTTTCGACAAAAATGGGGGTTGTGTGGCCATTGATCATCGACCAGACGCTCATACACCTCACCCCACATATGTTTCCTTGCCATAGATCACATTCTTGGATTTCTGGTGGAGACCATTTCTTGGTCTAAAATTCGTAGGTGTTTGCCTCTAGTATTATTGAAAATGGTCGTCGACCAGAGGCTCATACACCTCACCCCACATATGTTTCCTTGCCATAGATCACATTCTTGGATTTCTGGTGGAGACCATTTCTTGGTCAAAAATCCATAGGTGTTAGCCTTCAGTGTCATTGAAAATAGTCATTCATGGCTATTTTCGACAAAAATGGGGGTTGTATGGCCATTGATCATCGACCAGAGGCTCATACACCTCGCCCCACATATGTTTCCTTGCCATAGATCACATTCTTGGATTTCTGGTGGAGACCATTTCTTGGTAAAAAATCCGTACGTGTTAGCCTCTAGTATTATTGAAAATGGTCGCTCATGGCTATTTTCAAGGTCGCTCATGGCTATTTTCATAAAAAATGGGGGTTGTGTGGCCATTGATCATCGACCAGAGGCTCATACACCTCACCCCACATATGTTTCCTTGCCATAGATCACATTCTTGGATTTCTGGTGGAGACCATTTCTTGGTCAAAAATCCGTAGGTGTTAGCCTTCGGTATTATTGTAAATGGTCATTCATGGCTATTTTCGACAAAAATGGGGGTTGTGTGGCCATTGATCATCGACCAGACGCTCATACACCTCACCCCACATATGTTTCCTTGTCGTAGATCACATTCTTGGATTTCTGGTGGAGACCATTTCTTGGTCAAAAATCCGTAGGTGTTAGCCTTCGGTATTATTGAAAATGGTCGTTCATGGCTATTTTCGACAAAAATGGGGGTTGTGTGGCCATTGATCATCGACCAGAGGCTCGTACACCTCACCCCACATATGTTTCCTTGCCATAGATCACATTCTTGGATTTCTGGTGGAGACCATTTCTTGGTCAAAAACTCGTACGTGTTAGCCTTCGGTATTATTGAAAATGGTCGTTCATGGCTATTTTCGACAAAAATGGGGGTTGTGTTGCCATTGATCATCGACCAGAGGCTCGTACACTTCACCCCACATATGTTTTCTTGCCATAGATCATAATCTTGGATTTCTTGTGGATACCATTTGTTGGTCAAAAATTCATAGGTGTTAGCCTTCAGTGTCATTGAAAATGGTCATTCGTGGCTATTTTCGACAAAAAATGGGGGTTGTGTCGCCATTGATCATCGCCCAGAGGATCGTACACCTCACCCCACATAAGTTTCCTTGCCATATATCACATTCTTGGATTTCTGGTGGAGACCATTTCTTGGTCAAAAATCCGTAGGTGTTAGCCTTCGGTATTATTGAAAATGGTCGTTCATGGCTACTTTCGACAAAAATGAGGGTTGTGTGGCAATTGATCATCGACCAAAGGCTCATACACCTCACCCACATGTGTTTCCTTGCCATAGACCACATTCTTGGATTTCTAGTGGTGACCATTTCTTGGTCAAAAATCCGTAGGTGTTAGCCTTCGGTATTATTGAAAATAGTCGTTCATGGCTATTTTCGACAAAAAAGGGGGTTGTGTGGCCATTTAACATCGACCAGAGGCTCGTACACCTCACCCCACATATGTTTAATTGCCATAGATCACAATCTTGGATTTCTCGTGGAGACCATTTCTTGGTCAAAAATCTGTACGTGTTAGCCTTCGGTATTATTGAAAATGGTCGTTCATGGCTGTTTTCGACAAAAATGGGGGTTGTGTGGCCATTGATCATCGACCAGAGGCTCATACACCTCACCCCACATACGTTTCCTTGCCATAGAGCACACTCTTGGATTTCTGGTGGAGACCCTTTCTTGGGCAAAATCCATACGTGTTAGCCTTCAGTATTATTGAAAATGGTCGTTGATCACTATTTTCGACAAAAAATGGGGGTTGTGTGGCCACTGATCATCGACCAGAGGCTCGTACACCTCACCCCAATATGTTTCCTTGCCATAGATCATATTCTTGGATTTCTGGTGGAGACGATTTCTTGGTCAAAAATCCGTAGGTGTTAGCCTTCGGAAGTATTGAAAATGGTCATTCATGGCTATTTTCGACAAAAATGGGGGTTGTGTGGCCATTGATCATCGATCTGAGGCTCGTACACCTCACCCCACATATGTTTCCTTGCCATAGATCACATTCTTGGATTTCTGGTGGAGATCTTCTCTTGGTCAAAAATCCGTAGTTGTTAGCCTTCGGTATTATTGTAAATGGTCGTTCATGGCTATTTTCGACACAAATGGGGTTGTGTGGCCATTGATCTTCGACCAGAGGCTCATACACCTCACCCCACGTACGTTTTCTTGCCATAGATCACATTCTTGGATTTCTGGTGGAGACCATTTCTTGGTCAAAAATCCATACGTGTTAGCCTTCAGTATTATTGAAAATGGTCGTTGATCACTATTTTCGACAAAAATGGGGGTTGTGTGGCCATTTATCATTGACTAGAGGCTCGTACACTTCACCCCACATACGTTTTCTTGCTATAGATCACATTCTTGGATTTCTGGTGGAGACCATTTCTTGGTCAAAAATCCGTAGGTGTTAGCCTTCGGTATTATTGAAAATGGTCGTTCATAGCTATTTTCGACAAAAATGGGGGTTGTGTGGCCATTGATCATCGACCAAAGGCTCATACACCTCACCCCACATATGTTTCCTTGCCATAGACCACATTCTTGGATTTCTGGTGGAGACCATTTCTGGTAAAAAATCCATAGGTGTTACCATTGAAAATTGCTGCTCCTGGCTATTTTCGACAAAAATGGGGTTGTGTGACCATTGATCATCGACCAGAGGCTCATACACCTCACCCCACATATGTTTCCTTGCCATAGATCACATTCTTGGATTTCTGGTGGAGACCATTTCTTGGTCAAAAATCTGTAGGTGTTAGCCTTCGGTATTATTGAAAATGGTCGTTCATGGCTATTTTCATAAAAATGGGGGTTGTGTGGCCATTTATCATCGACCAGAGGCTCATACACCTCACCCCACATATGTTTCCTTGCCATAGATTACATTCTTGGATTTCTGGTGGAAACCATTTCTTGGTTAAAAACTCGTACGTGTTAGCCTTCGATATTATTGAAAATGGCCGTTCATGGCTATTTTCGACAAAAATGGGGGTTGTGTGGCCATTGATCATCGACCAGAGGCTCATACACCTCACCCCACATATGTTTCCTTGCCATAGATCACATTCTTGGATTTCTGGTGGAGACCATTTCTTGGTCAAAAATCCGTAGGTGTTAGCCTTCGATATTATTGAAAATGGTCGTTCATGGCTATTTTCGACAAAAATGGGGGTTGTGTGGCCATTGATCATCGACCAGAGGCTCGTACACCTCACCCCACATATGTTTCCTTGCCATAGATCACATTCTTGGATTTCTGGTGGAGACCATTTCTTGGTCTAAAATCCGTAGGTGTTAGCCTCTAGTATTATTGAAAATGGTCGCTCATGGCTATTTTCATAAAAAATGGGGGTTGTGTGGCCATTTATCATCGACTAGAGGCTCATAAACCTCACCCCACATATGTTTCCTTGCCATAGATTACATTCTTGGATTTCTGGTGGAGACCATTTCTTGGTCAAAAATCCGTAGGTGTTAGCCTTCGATATTATTGAAAATGGTCGTTCATGGCTATTTTCGACAAAAATGGGGGTTGTGTGGCCATTGATCATCGACCAGAGGCTCATACACCTCACCCCACATATCTTTCCTTGCCATAGATCACATTCTTGGATTTCTGGTGGAGACCATTTCTTGGTCAAAAATCCGTACGTGTTAGCCTTCGGTATTATTGAAAATGGTCATTCATGGCTATTTTCGGCAAAAATGGGGGTTGTGTGGCCATTGATCATCGACCAGAGGCTCAAACACCTCACCCCACATATGTTTCCTTGTCGTAGATCACACTCTTGGATTTCTGGTGGAGACCATTTCTTGGTCAAAAATCCGTAGGTGTTAGCCTTCGATATTATTGAAAATGGTCGTTCATGGCTATTTTCGACAAAAATGGGGGTTGTGTGGCCATTGATCATCGACCAGAGGCTCATACACCTCACCCCACATATGTTTCCTTGCCATAGATCACATTCTTGGATTTCTGGTGGAGACCATTTCTTGGTCAAAAATCCGTAGGTCTTAGCCTCTAGTATTATTGAAAATGGTCGCTCATGGCTATTTTCAAGGTCGCTCATGGCTATTTTCATAAAAAATGGGGGTTGTGTGGCCATTTATCATCGACTAGAGGCTCATAAACCTCACCCCACATATGTTTCCTTGCCATAGATTACATTCTTGGATTTCTGGTGGAAACCATTTCTTGGTTAAAAACTCGAACGTGTTAGCCTTTGGTATTATTGAAAATGGTCATTCATGGCTATTTTCGGCAAAATGGGGGTTGTGTGGCCATTGATCGTCGACCAGAGGCTCATACACCTCACCCCACATATGTTTCCTTGTCATAGATCACATTCTTGGATTTCTGGTGGAGACCATTTCTTGGTCAAAAATCCGTAGGTCTTAGCCTCTAATATTATTGAAAATGGTCGCTCATGGCTATTTTCGGCAAAATGGGGGTTGTGTGGCCATTGATCATCGACCAGAGGCTCGTACACCTCACCCCACATATGTTTCCTTGCCATAGATCACATTCTTGGATTTCTGGTGGAGACCATTTCTTGGTAAAAAATCCGTAGGTGTTAGCCTTCGGTATTATTGAAAATGGTCGTTCATGGCTATTTTCGACAAAAATGGGGGTTGTGTGGCCATTGATCATCGACCAGACGCTCATACACCTCACCCCACATATGTTTCCTTGCCATAGATCACATTCTTGGATTTCTGGTGGAGACCATTTCTTGGTCTAAAATCCGTAGGTGTTAGCCTCTAGTATTATTGAAAATGGTCGCTCATGGCTATTTTCAAGGTCGCTCATGGCTATTTTCATAAAAAATGGGGGTTGTGTGGCCATTTATCATCGACTAGAGGCTCATAAACCTCACCCCACATATGTTTCCTTGCCATAGATTACATTCTTGGATTTCTGGTGGAAACCATTTCTTGGTTAAAAACTCGTACGTGTTAGCCTTCGGTATTATTGAAAATGGTCATTCATGGCTATTTTCGGCAAAATGGGGGTTGTGTGGCCATTGATCATCGACCAGAGGCTCGTACACCTCACCCCACATATGTTTCCTTGCCATAGATCACATTCTTGGATTTCTGGTGGAGACCATTTCTTGGGCAAAAATCCGAATGTGTTAGCCTTTGGTATTTTTGAAAATGGTCATTCATGGCTATTTTCGACAAAAATGGGGGTTGTGTGGCCATTGATCTTCGACCAGAGGCTCATACACCTCACCCCACATATGTTTCCTTGTCGTAGATCACATTCTTGGATTTCTGGTGGAGACCATTTCTTGGTCAAAAATCCGTAGGTCTTAGCCTCTAATATTATTGAAAATGGTCGCTCATGGCTATTTTCGGCAAAATGGGGGTTGTGTGGCCATTGATCATCGACTAGAGGCTCATACACCTCACTACACATATGTTTCCTTGCCATAGATCACATTCTTGGATTTCTGGTGGAGACCATTTCTTGGTCTAAAATCCGTAGGTGTTAGCCTCTAGTATTATTGAAAATGGTCGCTCATGGCTATTTTCAAGGTCGCTCATGGCTATTTTCATAAAAAATGGGGGTTGTGTGGCCATTTATCATCGACTAGAGGCTCATAAACCTCACCCCACATATGTTTCCTTGCCATAGATTACATTCTTGGATTTCTGGTGGAAACCATTTCTTGGTTAAAAACTCGTACGTGTTAGCCTTCGGTATTATTGAAAATGGTCATTCATGGCTATTTTCGGCAAAATGGGGGTTGTGTGGCCATTGATCGTCGACCAGAGGCTCATACACCTCACCCCACATATGTTTCCTTGTCGTAGATCACATTCTTGGATTTCTGGTGGAGACCATTTCTTGGTCAAAAACTCGTACGTGTTAGCCTTCGATATTATTGAAAATGGTCGTTCATGGCTATTTTCGACAAAAAATCTGTAGGTGTTAGCCTTCGATATTATTGAAAATGGTCGTTCATGGCTATTTTCGACAAAAATGGGGGTTGTGTGGCCATTGATCATCGACTAGACGCTCATACTCTCCACCATAAATCCAAGAATGTGATCTATGGCAAGGAAACATATGTGTAGTGAGGTGTATGAGCCTCTGGTCGAAGATCAATGGCCACACAACCTTTCCTTGCCATAGATCACATTCTTGGATTTCTGGTGGAGACCATTTCTTGGTCAAAAATCCGTAGGTGTTAGCCTTCGGTATTATTGAAAATGGTCGTTCATGACTATTTTCGACAAAAATGGGGGTTGTGTGGCCATTGATCATCGACCAGACGCTCATACACCTCACCCCACATATGTTTCCTTGTCGTAGATCACATTCTTGGATTTCTGGTGGAGACCATTTCTTGGTAAAAAATCCATAGGTGTTAGCCTTCGATATTATTGAAAATGGTCGTTCATGGCTATTTTCGACAAAAATGGGGGTTGTGTGGCCATTGATCATCGACCAGACGCTCATACACCTCACCCCACATATGTTTCCTTGCCATAGATCACATTCTTGGATTTCTGGTGGAGACCATTTCGTGGTCTAAAATCCGTAGGTGTTAGCCTCTAGTATTATTGAAAATGGTCGCTCATGGCTATTTTCAAGGTCGCTCATGGCTATTTTCATAAAAAATGGGGGTTGTGTGGCCATTTATCATCGACTAGAGGCTCATAAACCTCACCCCACATATGTTTCCTTGCCATAGATTACATTCTTGGATTTCTGGTGGAAACCATTTCTTGGTTAAAAACTCGTACGTGTTAGCCTTCGGTATTATTGAAAATGGTCATTCATGGCTATTTTCGGCAAAATGGGGGTTGTGTGGCCATTGATCATCGACCAGAGGCTCGTACACCTCACCCCACATATGTTTCCTTGCCATAGATCACATTCTTGGATTTCTGGTGGAGACCATTTCTTGGGCAAAAATCCGAATGTGTTAGCCTTTGGTATTTTTGAAAATGGTCATTCATGGCTATTTTCGACAAAAATGGGGGTTGTGTGGCCATTGATCTTCGACCAGAGGCTCATACACCTCACTACACATATGTTTCCTTGCCATAGATCACATTCTTGGATTTATGGTGGAGACCATTTCTTGGTCAAAAATCCGTAGGTGTTAGCCTTCAGTGTCATTGAAAATGGTCGTTCATGGCTATTTTCGACAAAAATTAGGGTTGTGTGGCCATTGATCGTCGACCAGAGGCTCATACACCTCACCCCACATATGTTTCCTTGCCATAGATCACATTCTTGGATTTCTGGTGGAGACCATTTCTTGGTCAAAAATCCGTAGGTGTTAGCCTTCGGTATTATTGAAAATGGTCATTCATGGCTATTTTCGACAAAAATGGGGGTTGTGTGGCCATTGATCATCGACTAGAGGCTCATACACCTCACCCCACATATGTTTCCTTGCCATAGATCACATTCTTGGATTTCTGGTGGAGACCATTTCTTGGTCTAAAATCCGTAGGTGTTAGCCTCTAGTATTATTGAAAATGGTCGCTCATGGCTATTTTCAAGGTCGCTCATGGCTATTTTCATAAAAAATGGGGGTTGTGTGGCCATTTATCATCGACTAGAGGCTCATAAACCTCACCCCACATATGTTTCCTTGCCATAGATTACATTCTTGGATTTCTGGTGGAGACCATTTCTTGTTCAAAAATCTGTAGGTCTTAGCCTCTAGTATTATTGAAAATGGTCGCTGTTAGCCTTCGGTATTATTGAAAATGGTCATTCATGGCTATTTTCGGCAAAATGGGGGTTGTGTGGCCATTGATCGTCGACCAGAGGCTCATACACCTCACCCCACATATGTTTCCTTGTCGTAGATCACATTCTTGGATTTCTGGTGGAGACCATTTCTTGGTCAAAAATTCGTAGGTGTTAGCCTTCGATATTATTGAAAATGGTCGTTCATGGCTATTTTCGACAAAAATGGGGGTTGTGTGGCCATTGATCATCGACCATAGGCTCATACACCTCACCCCACATATGTTTCCTTGCCATAGATCACATTCTTGGATTTCTGGTGGAGACCATTTCTTGGTCAAAAACCGTAGGTGTTAGCCTTCGGTATTATTTTAAATGGTCATTCATGGCTATTTTCGACAAAAATGGGGGTTGTGTGGCAATTGATCATCGACCAGAGGCTCATACACCTCACCCCACATATGTTTCCTTGCCATAGATCACATTCTTGGATTTCTGGTGGAGACCATTTCTTGGTCAAAAATCCGTAGGTCTTAGCCTCTAGTATTATTGAAAATGGTCGCTCATGGCTATTTTCATAAAAAATGGGGGTTGTTTGGCCATTGATCATCGACCAAGCCATGAACGACCATTTTCAAAAATATTAAAGGCTAACACGTACGGATTTTTGACCAAGAAATGGTCTCCACCAGAAATCCAAGAATGTGATCTATGGCAAGGAAACATATGTGGGGTGAGGTGTATGAGCCTCTGGTCGATGATCAATGGCCACACAACCCCTATTTTTGTCGAAAATAGCCATGAACGACCATTTTCAATAATACCGAAGGCTAACACCTACGGATTTTTGACCAAGAAATGGTCTCCACCTGAAATCCAAGAATGTGATCTATGGCAAGGAAACATATGTGTAGTGAGGTGTACGAGCCTCTGGTCGATGATCAATGGCCACAGAACCCCCATTTTGCCGAAAATAGCCGTGAACGACCATTTTCAATAATACCGAAGGCTAACACCTACGGATTTTTGACCAAGAAATGGTCTCCACCAAAAATCCAAGAATGTGATCTATGGTAAGGAAACATATGTGGGGGTTGTGTGGCCATTGATCATCGACTAGAGGCTCGTACACCTCACCCCACATATGTTTCCTTGCCATAGATCACATTCTTGGATTTCTGGTGGGGACCATTTCTTGGTCAAAAATCCGTAGGTGTTAGCCTTCGGTATTATTGTAAATGGTCATTCATGGCTATTTTCGACAAAAATGGGGGTTGTGTGGCCATTGATCATCGACCATAGGCTCATACACCTCACCCCACATATGTTTCCTTGCCATAGATCACATTCTTGGATTTATGGTGGAGACCATTTCTTGGTTAAAAACTCGTACGTGTTAGCCTTCGGTATTATTGAAAATGGTCATTCATGGCTATTTTCGGCAAAATGGGGGTTGTGTGGCCATTGATCATCGACCAGAGGCTCATACACCTCACTACACATATGTTTCCTTGCCATAGATCACATTCTTGGATTTATGGTGGAGACCATTTCTTGGTCAAAAATCCGTAGGTGTTAGCCGTCAGTGTCATTGAAAATGGTCGTTCATGGCTATTTTCGACAAAAATTAGGGTTGTGTGGCCATTAATCATCGACCAGGGGCTCGTACACCTCACCCCACACCCATTTTTTATGAAAATATCCATGAGCGACCTTGAAAATAGCCATGAGCGACCATTTTCAATAATATTAGAGGCTAAGACCTACGGATTTTTGACCAAGAAATGGTCTCCACCAGAAATCCAAGAATGTGATCTATGGCAAGGAAACATATGTGGGGTGAGGTGTATGAGCCTCTGGTCGATGATCAATGGCCACACAACCCCCATTTTGCCGAAAATAGCCATGAATGACCATTTTCAAAAATACCAAAGGCTAACACGTACGGATTTTTGACCAAGAAATGGTCTCGACCAGAAATCCAAGAATGTGATCTATGGCAAGGAAACATATGTGGGGTGAGGTGTACAAGCCTCTGGTCGGTGATCAATGGCCACACAAGCCGCATTTGTGTCGAAAATAGCCATGAATGACCATTTTCAATAATACCGAAGGCTAACACCTACGGATTTTTGACCAAGAAATGGTCTCTACCATAAATCCAAGAATGTGATATATGGCAAGGAAACATATGTGTAGTGAGGCCAGACGCTCATACACCTCACCCCACATATGTTTCCTTGCCATAGATCACATTCTTGGATTTCTGGTGGAGACCATTTCTTGGTCAAAAATCCGTAGGTGTTAGCCTTCGGTATTATTGAAAATGGTCGTTCATGGCTATTTTCGACAAAAATGGGGGTTGTGTGGCCATTGATCATCGACCAGAGGCTCATACACCTCACCCCACATATGTTTCCTTGCCATAGATCACATTCTTGGATTTCTGGTGGAGACCATTTCTTGGTCAAAAATCCGTAGGTGTTAGCCTTCGGTATTATTGAAAATGGTCGTTCATGGCTATTTTCATAAAAATGGGGGTTGTGTGGCCATTGATCATCGACCAAAGGCTCATACACCTCACCCCACATATGTTTCCTTGCCATAGATCACATTCTTGGATTTCTGGTGGAGACCATTTCTTGGTCAAAAATCCGTAGGTGTTAGCCTTCGGTATTATTGTAAATGGTCATTCATGGCTATTTTCGACAAAAATGGGGGTTGTGTGGCCATTGATCATCGACCTGAGGCTCATACACCTCACCCCACATATGTTTCCTTGCCATAGATCACATTCTTGGATTTCTGGTGGAGACCATTTCTTGGTCAAAAATCCATAGGTCTTAGCCTCTAATATTATTGAAAATGGTCGCTCATGGCTATTTTCATAAAAAAATGGGGGTTGTGTGGCCATTGATCATCGACCAGACGCTCATACACCTCACCCCACATATGTTTCCTTGCCATAGATCACATTCTTGGATTTCTGGTGGAGACCATTTCTTGGTCTAAAATCCGTAGGTGTTAGCCTCTAGTATTATTGAAAATGGTCGCTCATGGCTATTTTCAAGGTCGCTCATGGCTATTTTCATTAAAAATGGGGGTTGTGTGGCCATTTATCATCGACTAGAGGCTCATAAACCTCACCCCACATATGTTTCCTTGCCATAGATTACATTCTTGGATTTCTGGTGGAAACCATTTCTTGGTTAAAAACTCGTACGTGTTAGCCTTCGGTATTATTGAAAATGGTCATTCATGGCTATTTTCGGCAAAATGGGGGTTGTGTGGCCATTGATCGTCGACCAGAGGCTCATACACCTCACCCCACATATGTTTCCTTGTCGTAGATCACATTCTTGGATTTCTGGTGGAGACCATTTCTTGGTCAAAAATCCGTAGGTGTTAGCCTTCGATATTATTGAAAATGGTCGTTCATGGCTATTTTCGACAAAAATGGGGGTTGTGTGGCCATTGATCATCGACCAGAGGCTCATACACCTCACCCCACATATGTTTCCTTGCCATAGATCACATTCTTGGATTTCTGGTGGAGACCATTTCTTGGTCAAAAATCCGTAGGTCTTAGCCTCTAATATTATTGAAAATGGTCGTTCATGGCTATTTTCGACAAAAATGGGGGTTGTGTGGCCATTGATCATCGACCAGAGGCTCATACACCTCACCCCACATATGTTTCCTTGCCATAGATCACATTCTTGGATTTCTGGTGGAGACCATTTCTTGGTCAAAAATCCGTAGGTGTTAGCCTTCGGTATTAGTGAAAATCGTCGTTCATGCTATTTTCTACAAAAATAGGGGGGTTGTGTGGCCATTGATCATCGACCAGACGCTCATACACCTCACCCCACATATGTTTCCTTGCCATAGATCACATTCTTGGATTTCTGGTGGAGACCATTCCTTGGTCTAAAATCCGTAGGTGTTAGCCTCTAGTATTATTGAAAATGGTCGCTCATGGCTATTTTCAAGGTCGCTCATGGCTATTTTCATAAAAAATGGGGGTTGTGTGGCCATTTATCATCGACTAGAGGCTCATAAACCTCACCCCACATATGTTTCCTTGCCATAGATTACATTCTTGGATTTCTGGTGGAAACCATTTCTTGGTTAAAAACTCGTACGTGTTAGCCTTCGGTATTATTGAAAATGGTCATTCATGGCTATTTTCTGCAAAATGGGGGTTGTGTGGCCATTGATCATCGACCAGAGGCTCGTACACCTCACCCCACATATGTTTCCTTGCCATAGATCACATTCTTGGATTTCTGGTGGAGACCATTTCTTGGTCAAAAATCCGTACGTGTTAGCCTTTGGTATTTTTGAAAATGGTCATTCATGGCTATTTTCGACAAAAATGGGGGTTGTCTGGCCATTGATCATCGACTAGAGGCTCATACACCTCACCCCACATATGTTTCCTTGCCATAGATCACATTCTTGGATTTCTGGTGGAGACCATTTCTTGGTCAAAAATCCGTAGGTGTTAGCCTTCGGTATTATTGAAAATGGTCGTTCATGGCTATTTTCGACAAAAATGGGGGTTGTGTGGCCATTGATCATCGACCAGACGCTCATACACCTCACCCCACATATGTTTCCTTGTCATAGATCACATTCTTGGATTTCTGGTGGAGACCATTTCTTGGTCTAAAATTCGTAGGTGTTAGCCTCTAGTATTATTGAAAATGGTCGCTCATGGCTATTTTCAAGGTCGTTCATGGCTATTTTCGACAAAAATGGGGGTTGTGTGGCCATTGATCATCGACCAGACGCTCATACACATCACCCCACATATGTTTCCTTGCCATAGATCACATTCTTGGATTTCTGGTGGAAACCATTTCTTGGTTAAAAACTCGTACGTGTTAGCCTTTGGTATTATTGAAAATGGTCATTCATGGCTATTTTCGACAAAAATGGGGGTTGTGTGGCCATTGATCATCGACCAGAGGCTCATACACCACACCCCACATATGTTTCCTTGCCATAGATCACATTCTTGGATTTCTGGTGGAGACCATTTCTTGGTCAAAAATCCGTAGGTGTTAGCCTTCGGTATTATTGTAAATGGTCATTCTATGGCAAGGAAACATATGTGGGGTGAGGTGTATGAGCGTCTGGTCGATGATCAATGGCCACACAACCCCCATTTTTGCCGAAAATAGCCATGAGCGACCATTTTCAATAATACTAGAGGCTAAGACCTACGGATTTTTGACCAAGAAATGGTCTCCACCAGAAATCCAAGAATGTGATCTATGGCAAGGAAACATATGTGGGGTGAGGTGTATGAGCCTCTGGTCGATGATCAATGGCCACACAACCCCCATTTTTGTCGAAAATAGCCATGAATGACCATTTTCAATAATACCGAAGGCTAACAGTGACCATTTT
The DNA here is from genome assembly GCF_902167145.1 of Zea mays. Classification (NCBI taxonomy): domain Eukaryota; kingdom Viridiplantae; phylum Streptophyta; class Magnoliopsida; order Poales; family Poaceae; genus Zea; species Zea mays. The sequence goes on along the minus strand of NW_023367100.1, from coordinate 36,057 downwards.
CAATAATACTAGAGGCTAAGACCTACGGATTTTTGACCAAGAAATGGTCTCCACCAGAAATCCAAGAATGTGATCTATGGCAAGGAAACATATGTGGGGTGAGGTGTATGAGCCTCTGGTCGATGATCAATGGCCACACAACCCCCATTTTTTATGAAAATAGCCATGAGCGACCTTGAAAATAGCCATGAGCGACCATTTTCAATAATACTAGAGGCTAACACGTACGGATTTTTGACCAGGAAATGGTCTTAGCCTCTAATATTCTTGGATTTCTGGTGGAGACCATTTCTTGGTCAAAAATCCGTAGGTGTTAGCCTTCAATATTATTGAAAATGGTCGTTCATGGCTATTTTCGACAAAAATGGGGGTTGTGTGGCCATTGATCATCGACCAGAGGCTCGTACACCTCACCCCACATATGTTTCCTTGCCATAGATCACATTCTTGGATTTCTGGTGGAGACGATTTCTTGGTCAAAAATCCGTAGGTGTTAGCCTTTTGTATTATTGAAAATGGTCGTTCATGGCTATTTTCGACAAAAATGGGGGTTGTGTGGCCATTGATCATCGACCAGACGCTCATACACCTCACCCCACATATGTTTCCTTGTCGTAGATCACATTCTTGGATTTCTGGTGGAGACCATTTCTTGGTCAAAAATCCGTAGGTCTTAGCCTCTAATATTATTGAAAATGGTCGCTCATGGCTATTTTCATAAAAAAATGGGGGTTGTGTGGCCATTTATCATCGACTAGAGGCTCATAAATCTCACCCCACATATGTTTCCTTGCCATAGATCACATTCTTGGATTTCTGGTGGAGACCATTTCTTGGTCAAAAATCCGTAGGTGTTAGCCTTCGGTATTATTGTAAATGGTCATTCATGGCTATTTTCGGCAAAATGGACCATTTCTTGGTCAAAAATCCGTAGGTGTTAGCCTTCGGTATTATTGAAAATGGTCGTTCATGGCTATTTTTGACAAAAATGGGGGTTGTGTGGCCATTGATCATCGACTAGAGGCTCATACACCTCACCCCACATATGTTTCCTTGCCATAGATCACATTCTTGGATTTCTGGTGGAGACCATTTCTTGGTCAAAAATCCGTAGGTGTTAGCCTTCGGTATTATTGTAAATGGTCATTCATGGCTATTTTCGGCAAAATGGGGGTTCTGTGGCCATTGATCATCGACCAGAGGCTTGTACACCTCACCCCACATATGTTTCCTTGCCATAGATCACATTCTTGGATTTCTGGTGGAGACCATTTCTTGGTCAAAAATCCGTAGGTGTTAGCCTTTGGTATTTTTGAAAATGGTCGTTCATGGCTATTTTCGGCAAAATGGGGGTTGTGCGGCCATTGATCGTCGACTAGAGGCTCATACACCTCACCCCACATATGTTTCCTTGCCATAGATCACATTCTTGGATTTATGGTGGAGACCATTTCTTGGTCAAAAATTTGTAGGTGTTAACCTTCAGTGTCATTGAAAATGGTCGTTCATGGCTATTTTCGACAAAAATTAGGGTTGTGTGGCCATTGATCGTCGACCAGAGGCTCATACACCTCACCCCACATATGTTTCCTTGCCATAGATCACATTCTTGGATTTCTGGTGGAGACCATTTCTTGGTCAAAAATCCGTAGGTGTTAGCCTTCGGTATTATTGAAAATGGTCGTTCATGGCTATTTTCGACAAAAATGGGGGTTGTGTGGCCATTGATCATCGACCAGAGGCTCATACACCTCACCCCACATATGTTTCCTTGCCATAGATCACATTCTTGGATTTCTGGTGGAGACCATTTCTTGGTCAAAAATTCGTAGGTCTTAGCCTTCGGTATTATTGAAAATGGTCATTCATGGCTATTTTCGGCAAAATGGGGGTTGTGTGGCCATTGATCATCGACCATAGGCTCATACACCTCACCCCACATATGTTTCCTTGCCATAGATCACATTCTTGGATTTCTGGTGGAGACCATTTCTTGGTCAAAAATCCGTAGGTGTTAGCCTTCGGTATTATTGTAAATGGTCATTCATGGCTATTTTCGACAAAAATGGGGGTTGTGTGGCCATTAATCATCGACCAGAGGCTCATAAAAAATGGGGGTTGTGTGGCCATTTATCATCGACTAGAGGCTCATAAACCTCACCCCACATATGTTTCCTTGCCATAGATCACATTCTTGGATTTCTGGTAGAGACCATTTCTTGGAAAAAAATCCGTAGGTCTTAGCCTCTAGTATTATTGAAAATGGTCGCTGTTAGCCTTCGGTATTATTGAAAATGGTCATTCATGGCTATTTTCGACAAAAATGGGGGTTGTGTGGCCATTGATCATCGACTAGAGGCTCATACACCTCACTACACATATGTTTCCTTGCCATAGATCACATTCTTGGATTTTTGGTGGAGACCATTTCTTGGTCTAAAATCCGTAGGTGTTAGCCTCTAGTATTATTGAAAATGGTCGCTCATGGCTATTTTCAAGGTCGCTCATGGCTATTTTCATAAAAAATGGGGGTTGTGTGGCCATTTATCATCGACTAGAGGCTCATAAACCTCACCCCACATATGTTTCCTTGCCATAGATTACATTCTTGGATTTCTGGTGGAAACCATTTCTTGGTTAAAAACTCGTACGTGTTAGCCTTCAGTATTATTGAAAATGGTCGTTCATGGCTATTTTCAAGGTCGCTCATGGCTATTTTCAAGGTCGCTCATGGCTATTTTCATAAAAAATGGGGGTTGTGTGGCCATTGATCGTCGACCAGAGGCTCATACACCTCACCCCACATATGTTTCCTTGCCATAGATCACATTCTTGGATTTCTGGTGGAGACCATTTCTTGGTCAAAAATCCGAATGTGTTAGCCTCTGGTATTTTTGAAAATGGTCATTCATGGCTATTTTCGACAAAAATGGGGGTTGTGTGGCCATTGATCATCGACCAGACGCTCATACACCTCACCCCACATATGTTTCCTTGCCATAGATCACATTCTTGGATTTATGGTGGAGACCATTTCTTGGTCAAAAATCCGTAGGTGTTAGCCTTCAGTGTCATTGAAAATGGTCGTTCATGGCTATTTTCGACAAAAATTAGGGTTGTGTGGCCATTGATCGTCGACCAGAGGCTCATACACCTCACCCCACATATGTTTCCTTGCCATAGATCACACCATAGATTACATTCTTGGATTTCTGGTGGAAACCATTTCTTGGTTAAAAACTCGTACGTGTTAGCCTTCGGTATTATTGAAAATGGTCATTCATGGCTATTTTCGACAAAAATGGGGGTTGTGTGGCCATTGATCATCGACTAGAGGCTCATACACCTCACCCCACATATCTTTCCTTGCCATAGATCACATTCTTGGATTTCTGGTGGAGACCATTTCTTGGTCAAAAATCCGTAGGTGTTAGCCTTCGGTATTATTGTAAATGGTCATTCTATGGCAAGGAAACATATGTGGGGTGAGGTGTATGAGCGTTTGGTCGATGATCAATGTCCACACAACCCCCATTTTTGCCGAAAATAGCCATGAGCGGCCATTTTCAATAATACTAGAGGCTAAGACCTACGGATTTTTGACCAAGAAATGGTCTCCACCAGAAATCCAAGAATGTGATCTATGGCAAGGAAACATATGTGGGGTGAGGTGTATGAGCCTCTGGTCGATGATCAATGGCCACACAACCCCCATTTTTGTCGAAAATAGCCATGAATGACCATTTACAATAATACCGAAGGCTAACACCTACGGATTTTTGACCAAGAAATGGTCTCCACCAGAAATCCAAGAATGTGATCTATGGCAAGGTAACATATGTGGGGTGAAGTGTATGAGCGTCTGGTCGATGATCAATGGCCACACAACCCCCATTTCTTGGTTAAAAATCCGTAGGTGTTAGCCTTCGGTATTATTGAAAATGGTCGTTCATGGCTATTTTCGACAAAAATGGGGGTTGTGTGGCCATTGATCCTCGACCAGAGGCTCATACACCTCACCCCACATATGTTTCCTTGCCATAGATCACATTCTTGGATTTCTGGTGGAGACCATTTCTTGGTCAAAAATCCGTAGGTCTTAGCCTTCGGTATTATTGAAAATGGCCATTCATGGCTATTTTCGGCAAAATGGGGGTTGTGTGGCCATTGATCATCGACCATAGGCTCATACACCTCACCCCACATATGTTTCCTTGCCATAGATCACATTCTTGGATTTCTGGTGGAGACCATTTCTTGGTCTAAAATCCGTAGGTGTTAGCCTCTAGTATTATTGAAAATGGTCGCTCATGGCTATTTTCAAGGTCGCTCATGGCTATTTTCATAAAAAATGGGGGTTGTGTGGCCATTTATCATCGACTAGAGGCTCATAAACCTCACCCCACATATGTTTCCTTGCCATAGATTACATTCTTGGATTTCTGGTGGAAACCATTTCTTGGTTAAAAACTCGTACGTGTTAGCCTTCAGTATTATTGAAAATGGTCGTTCATGGCTATTTTCAAGGTCGCTCATGGCTATTTTCAAGGTCGCTCATGGCTATTTTCATAAAAAATGGGGGTTGTGTGGCCATTGATCGTCGACCAGAGGCTCATACACCTCACCCCACATATGTTTCCTTGCCATAGATCACATTCTTGGATTTCTGGTGGAGACCATTTCTTGGTCAAAAATCCGAATGTGTTAGCCTCTGGTATTTTTGAAAATGGTCATTCATGGCTATTTTCGACAAAAATGGGGGTTGTGTGGCCATTGATCATCGACCAGACGCTCATACACCTCACCCCACATATGTTTCCTTGCCATAGATCACATTCTTGGATTTATGGTGGAGACCATTTCTTGGTCAAAAATCCGTAGGTGTTAGCCTTCAGTGTCATTGAAAATGGTCGTTCATGGCTATTTTCGACAAAAATTAGGGTTGTGTGGCCATTGATCGTCGACCAGAGGCTCATACACCTCACCCCACATATGTTTCCTTGCCATAGATCACACCATAGATTACATTCTTGGATTTCTGGTGGAAACCATTTCTTGGTTAAAAACTCGTACGTGTTAGCCTTCGGTATTATTGAAAATGGTCATTCATGGCTATTTTCGACAAAAATGGGGGTTGTGTGGCCATTGATCATCGACTAGAGGCTCATACACCTCACCCCACATATCTTTCCTTGCCATAGATCACATTCTTGGATTTCTGGTGGAGACCATTTCTTGGTCAAAAATCCGTAGGTGTTAGCCTTCGGTATTATTGTAAATGGTCATTCTATGGCAAGGAAACATATGTGGGGTAAGGTGTATGAGCGTTTGGTCGATGATCAATGTCCACACAACCCCCATTTTTGCCGAAAATAGCCATGAGCGGCCATTTTCAATAATACTAGAGGCTAAGACCTACGGATTTTTGACCAAGAAATGGTCTCCACCAGAAATCCAAGAATGTGATCTATGGCAAGGAAACATATGTGGGGTGAGGTGTATGAGCCTCTGGTCGATGATCAATGGCCACACAACCCCCATTTTTGTCGAAAATAGCCATGAATGACCATTTACAATAATACCGAAGGCTAACACCTACGGATTTTTGACCAAGAAATGGTCTCCACCAGAAATCCAAGAATGTGATCTATGGCAAGGTAACATATGTGGGGTGAAGTGTATGAGCGTCTGGTCGATGATCAATGGCCACACAACCCCCATTTCTTGGTTAAAAATCCGTAGGTGTTAGCCTTCGGTATTATTGAAAATGGTCGTTCATGGCTATTTTCGACAAAAATGGGGGTTGTGTGGCCATTGATCCTCGACCAGAGGCTCATACACCTCACCCCACATATGTTTCCTTGCCATAGATCACATTCTTGGATTTCTGGTGGAGACCATTTCTTGGTCAAAAATCCGTAGGTCTTAGCCTTCGGTATTATTGAAAATGGCCATTCATGGCTATTTTCGGCAAAATGGGGGTTGTGTGGCCATTCATCATCGACCATAGGCTCATACACCTCACCCCACATATGTTTCCTTGCCATAGATCACATTCTTGGATTTCTGGTGGAGACCATTTCTTGGTCAAAAATCCGTAGGTGTTAGCCTTCGGTATTATTGTAAATGGTCATTCATGGCTATTTTCGACAAAAATGGGGGTTGTGTGGCCATTGATCATCGACCAGAGGCTCATAAAAAATGGGGGTTGTGTGGCCATTTATCATCGACTAGAGGCTCATAAACCTCACCCCACATATGTTTCCTTGCCATAGATCACATTCTTGGATTTCTGGTGGAGACCATTTCTTGGTCAAAAATCCGTAGGTCTTAGCCTCTAGTATTATTGAAAATGGACGCTGTTAGCCTTCGGTATTATTGAAAATGGTCATTCATGGCTATTTTCGACAAAAATGGGGGTTGTGTGGCCATTGATCATCGACTAGAGGCTCATACACCTCACTACACATATGTTTCCTTGCCATAGATCACATTCTTGGATTTCTGGTGGAGACCATTTTTTGGTCTAAAATCCGTAGGTGTTAGCCTCTAGTATTATTGAAAATGGTCGCTCATGGCTATTTTCAAGGTCGCTCATGGCTATTTTCATAAAAAAATGGGGGTTGTGTGGCCATTTATCATCGACCAGAGGCTCATACACCTCACCCCACATATGTTTCCTTGCCATAGATCACATTCTTGGATTTCTTGTGGAGACCATTTCTTGGTCAAAAATCCGTAGGTGTTAGCCTTTGATATTATTGAAAACGGTCATTCATGGCTATTTTCGGCAAAATGGGAGTTGTGTGGCCATTGATCATCGACTAGAGGCTCATACACCTCACCCCACATATGTTTCCTTGTCGTAGATCACATTCTTGGATTTCTGGTGGTGACCATTTCTTGGTCTAAAATCCGTAGGTGTTAGCCTCTAGTATTATTGAAAATGGTCGCTTATGGCTATTTTCGACAAAAATGGGGGTTGTGTTGCCATTGATCATCGACCAGAGGCTCGTACACTTCACCCCACATATGTTTTCTTGCCATAGATCATAATCTTGGATTTCTCGTGGAGACCATTTCTTGGTTAAAAACTCGTACGTGTTAGCCTTCGGTATTATTGTAAATGGTCATTCATGGCTATTTTCGGCAAAATGGGGGTTGTGTGGCCATTGATCATCGACCAGAGGCTCATACACCTCACCCCACATATGTTTCCTTGCCATAGATCACATTCTTGGATTTCTGGTGGAGACCATTTCTTGCTCAAAAATCCGTAGGTGTTAGCCTTCGGTATTATTGAAAATGGTCATTCATGGCTATTTTCGACAAAAATGGGGGTTGTGTGGCCATTGATCATCGACCAGACGCTCATACACCTCACCCCACATATGTTTCCTTGCCATAGATCACATTCTTGGATTTCTGGTGGAGACCATTGAATGGGAATTAGGCTTACACCTAGTTCCTATATAATTTTGGTGGTTGAATTGCCCAACACAAATCTTTGGACTAACTAGTTTGTTCTAGTGTATAAGTTATACAGGTGCAAAAGGTTCACACTTAGCCAATAAAAAGACCAAGTGTTGGGTTCAACAAAAGAGCAAAGGAGCAACCGAAGGCTCCTCTGGTCTGGCGCACCGGACTGTCCGGTGCACCACCAGACAGTGTTCGGTGCACCAGAGGACTTCAACGCGAACTCGTCGCCTTCGGGAATTCTCCAGAGCCGGCGCGCTATAATTCACCGGACTGTCCGGTGTACACCGGACGGTGTCCGGTGCTCCAACGGGACGCAGCTCAGGAACTCGCCAGCCTCGGGAAATCAGAGCGGCTGCTCCGCTATAATTCATCGGACATGTTTGGTGTGCACCGGACTGTCCGGTGCATCCACAGAGCAAAGGCTACTTCGGCGCCAACGGCTACCTGCGATGCATTTAATGCGCGCGCAGCGCGCGCAGAAGTCAGAGTCGCCCATGCCGGCGCACCGGACAGTGAACAGTGCATGTCCGGTGCGCCACCGGACATCGAGGCGGGCCCAGAAGTCAGAACTCCAACGGTCAGATTCCAACGGCACTGGTGACGTGGCAGGGGCACCGGACATGTCCGGTGTGCACCGGACTGTCCGGTGCGCCATCGAACAGACAGCCTCCACCAACGGTTATTTTCGTGGTTGGGGCTATAAATACCCCAACCACCCAACCATTCATTGCATCCAAGTTTTCCACTTCCCAACTACTTACAAGAGCTCTAGCATTCAATTCTAGACACACCAAAGAGATCAAATCCTCTCCAAATTCCACACAACGCCCTAGTGACTAGAGAGAGAGATTTGCTTGTGTTCTTTCGAGCTCTTGCGCTTGGATTGCTTTCTTCTTTCTTGATTCCTTCATTGCGATCAAACTCACTTGTAATTGAGGCAAGAGACACCAAACTTGTGGTGGTCCTTGTGGGTACTTTGTGTTCCAAGTGATTGAGAAGAGAAAGCTCACTCGATCCGTGGGATCGTTTGAGAGAGGGAAGGGTTGAAAGAGACCCGGCCTTTGTGGCCTCCTCAACGTGGAGTAGGTTTGAGAGAACCGAACCTCTGTAAAACAAATCCACGTGTCACACTCTTCATTTGCTTGCGATTTGTTTTGCACCCTCTCTCGCGGACTCGGTTTCATATTTCTAACGCTAACCCGGCTTGTAGTTGTGTTTATATTTGTAAATTTCAGTTTCGCCCTATTCACCCCCCCCTCTAGGCGACTATCAACCATTTCTTGGTCTAAAATCCGTAGGTGTTAGCCTCTAGTATTATTGAAAATGGTCGCTCATGGCTATTTTCATAAAAAATGGGGGTTGTGTGGCCATTGATCATCGACCAGAGGCTCGTACACTTCACCCCACATATGTTTCCTTGCCATATATTACATTCTTGGATTTCTGGTGGAAACCATTTCTTGGTTAAAAACTCGTACGTGTTAGCCTTCGGTATTATTGAAAATGGTCATTCATGGCTATTTTCGACAAAATGGGGGTTGTGTGGCCATTGATCATCGACCAGAGGCTCATACACCTCACCCCACATATGTTTCTTTGCCATAGATCACATTCTTGGATTTCTGGTGGAGACCATTGATCTTCGACCAGAGGCTCATACACCTCACTACACATATGTTTCCTTGCCATAGATCACATTCTTGGATTAATGGTGGAGAACATTTGATCTATGGCAAGGAAACATATGTGGGGTGAGGTGTACGAGCCTCTGGTCGACGATCAATGGCCACACAACCCCCATTTTGCCGAAAATAGCCATGAATGACCATTTTCAAAAATACCGAAGGCTAACACCTACGAATCAATGACCCGACCTTTGTGGCCTCCTCAACGGGGAGTAGGTTTGAGAGTACCGAACCTCGGTAAAACAAATCCGCGTGTCACACTCTTCATTTGCTTGCGATTTGTTTTCCACCCTCTCTCGCAGACTCGGTTTCATATTTCTAACGCTAACCCGGCTTGTAGTTGTGTTTGTATTTATAAATTTCAGTTTCGCCCTATTCACCCCCCCCCCCCCTCTAGGCGACTATCAATTGGTATCAAAGCCAGGTTCTTCATTAGAGCCTAACCGCTCGAAGTAATGTCGGGAGATCACGCCAAGAAGGAGATGGAGACCGGCGAAAATCCTACTACAAGCCACGGGAGCACTTCATCGGAAGAGTCCCGCACTAAGAGGAAGGAGAAGAAGAAGAGCTCCTCCAACAAAGGGAAGGAGAAGAAATCTTCTTCTCACCACAAAGAGAAGAAGGAGAAATCTTCCTCTCACAAGCCGCATCGGAGTGGGGACAAGCAAAAGAGGATGAGGAAAGTCGTCTACTACGAGACCGACACTTCATCAACATCCACCTCCGGCTCCGACGCGGCGTCCGTCACTTCTAAACGCCAAGAGCGTAAGAAGTATAGTAAGATTCCCCTAAGCTACCCTCGCATTTCTAAACATACACCTTTACTTTCCGTCCCATTAGGCAAACCACCAACTTTTGATGGTGAATATTACGCTAGGTGGAGCGATTTAATGCGATTTCATCTAACCTCGCTCCACAAAAGTATATGGGATGTTGTTGAGTTTGGTGCACAGTTACCGTCCGTAGGGGATGAAGACTACGATGAGGATGAGGTGGCCCAAATCGAGCACTTCAACTCTCAAGAAACAACAATACTCCTCGCCTCTTTAAGTAGAGAGGAGTATAACAAAGTTCAAGGGTTGAAGAGCGCCAAGGAGGTTTGGGATGTGCTCAAAACCGCGCACGAGGGAGATGAGCTCACAAAGATCACCAAGCGGGAAACGATCGAGGGGGAGCTCGGTCGGTTCCGTCTTCGCAAAGGGGAAGAGCCACAACACATGTACAACCGGCTCAAGACCTTGGTGAACCAAGTGCGCAACCTCGGGAGCAAGAAGTGGGACGACCACGAAGTGGTTAAGGTTATTCTAAGATCTCTCATTTTCCTTAACCCCACTCTAGTTCGATTACTTCGTGGTAATCCTAGATATACTAAAATGACCCCAGAGGAAGTTATCGGGAATTTTGTAAGTTTTGAGTGCATGATCGAAGGCTCGAGGGAGCTCAACGAGCTTGATGATCCCTCCACATCCGAAGCTCAACCCGTCGCATTCAAGGCGACAGAGGAAAAGAAGGAGGAGTCTACACCAAGTAGACAACCAATCGACGCCTCCAAGCTCGACAATGAGGAAATGGCGCTCGTCATCAAGAGCTTCCGCCAAATCCTCAAGAAAAGGAGGGGGAAAGACTACAAGTCCCGCTCCAAGAAAGTTTGCTACAAGTGTGGTAAGCCCGGTCACTTTATTGCAAAATGTCCATTATCAAGTGACAGTGACAGGGATAACGACAAGAAGGGCAAGAGGAGAGAAAAGAAGAGGTACTACAAGAAGAAGGGCGGCGATGCCCATGTTTGTCGGGAGTGGGACTCCGACGAGAGCTCAAGCGACTCCTCCGACGACGAGGACGCCGCCAACATCGCCGTCACCAAGGGACTCCTCTTCCCCAACGTCGGCCACAAGTGCCTCATGGCAAAGGACGGCAAACGGAAGAAGGTTAAATCTAACTCCTCCACTAAATATGAGTCTTCTAGTGATGATAATGCTAGTGATGAGGAGGATAACTTGCAATCTCTTTTTGCCAACCTCAACATGCAACAAAAGGAAAAACTTAATGAATTGATTAGTGCCATTCATGAAAAGGATGATCTCTTGGACACTCAAGAGGACTTCCTTATTAAAGAAAATAAGAAGCATGTTAAGGTTAAAAATGCTTATGCTCTAGAAGTAGAAAAATGTCAAAAACTATCTAGTGAGCTAAGCACTTGCCATGAGATGATTGACAACCTTAGAAATGAAAATGCTAGTTTAAATGCTAAGGTTGATTCTCATGTTTGTGATATTTCAATTCCCAATCTTAGAAACAATAATGATGATTTACTTGCTAAGATTGAAGAATTGAATGTATCTCTTGCTAGCCTTAGATTAGAAAATGAAAACTTGATTGCTAAGGCTAAAGATTTTGATGTTTGCAAAGTTACAATTTCCGATCTTAGAGATAAGAATGATATATTACGTGCTAAGATTGTTGAACTTAATTCTTGCAAACCATCTACATCTACCATTGAGCATGTCACTATTTGTACTAGATGTAGAGATATTGATGTTGATGCTATTCATGATCACATGATTTTGATTAAACAACAAAATGATCATATAGCAAAATTAGATGCTAAAATTGTCGAGCATAACTTAGAAAATGAAAAGTTTAAATTTGCTAGAAGTATGCTCTATAATGGGAGACGCCCGGGCATCAAGGATGGCATTGGCTTTCAAAGGGGAGACAATGTCAAACTTAATGCCCCTCCTAAAAGATTGTCCAACTTTGTTAAGGGCAAGGCTCCCATGCCTCAGGATAACGAGGGTTACATTTTATACCCTGCCGGTTATCCCGAGGACAAAATTAGGAGAATTCACTCTAGGAAGTCTCACTCTGGCCCTAATCATGCTTTTATGTATAAGGGTGAGACATCTAGCTCTAGGCAACCAACCCGTGCTAAGTTGCCTAAGAAGAAAACTCCTATTGCATCAAATGATCATGATATTTCTTTTAAAACTTTTGATGCATCTTATGTTTTGACTAACAAATCCGGCAAGGTAGTTGCCAAGTTTGTTGGGGGCAAACACAAGGGGTCAAAGACTTGTGATTGGATACCCAAAGTTCTTGTTTCTAATGCCAAAGGACCCAAAACCGTTTGGGTACCTAAAGTCAAGAACTAAAATTGTTTTGTAGGTTTATGCATCCGGGGGCTCAAGTTGGATACTCGACAGCGGGTGCACAAACCATATGACAGTGGAGAAAAGGATGTTCTGCTCCTATGAGAAAAACCAAGATCCCCAACGAGCTATCACATTCGGGGATGGAAATCAAGGTTTGGTCAAAGGTCTTGGTAAAATTGCTATATCTCCTGACCATTCAATTTCCAATGTTTTTCTTGTAGATTCTTTAGATTACAATTTGCTTTCCGTTTCACAATTATGTCAAATGGGCTACAACTGTCTATTTACTGATGTAGGTGTCACTGTCTTTAGAAGAAGTGATGATTCAATAGCATTTAAGGGTGTGTTAGAGGGTCAGCTATACTTAGTAGATTTTGATAGAGCTGAACTCGACACATGCTTAATTGCTAAGACTAACATGGGTTGGCTCTGGCACCGCCGACTAGCCCATGTTGGGATGAAGAATCTTCATAAGCTTCTAAAGGGAGAACACATTTTAGGACTAACAAATGTTCATTTTGAGAAAGACAGGATTTGTAGTGCATGTCAGGCAGGAAAGCAAGTTGGAGCCCATCATCCACACAAGAACATCATGACGACCGAAAGACCACTGGAGCTCCTACACATGGACCTATTCGGCCCGATTGCTTACATAAGCATCGGCGGGAGTAAGTATTGTCTTGTAATAGTGGATGATTATTCTCGCTTCACTTGGGTATTCTTTTTACAGGAAAAATCTCAAACCCAAGAGACCTTAAAGGGATTCTTGAGACGGGCTCAAAATGAGTTTGGCTTAAGGATCAAGAAAATAAGAAGCGACAACGGGACGGAGTTCAAGAACTCTCAAATCGAAGGCTTTCTTGAGGAAGAGGGCATCAAGCATGAGTTCTCTTCTCCCTACACCCCACAACAAAATGGTGTAGTAGAGAGGAAGAATCGAACTCTATTAGACATGGCAAGGACCATGCTTGATGAGTACAAGACTTCGGATCGGTTTTGGGCCGAGGCGGTCAACACCGCTTGCTACGCCATCAACCGGTTGTATCTACACCGAATCCTCAAGAAGACATCATATGAACTCCTAACCGGTAAAAAGCCCAACATTTCATATTTTAGAGTCTTTGGTAGCAAATGCTTTATTCTTATTAAAAGAGGTAGAAAATCTAAATTTGCTCCTAAGACTGTGGAAGGCTTTTTACTTGGTTATGACTCAAACACAAGGGCATATAGGGTCTTTAACAAGTCCACTGGACTAGTTGAAGTCTCATGTGACGTTGTGTTTGATGAAACTAACGGCTCTCAAGTAGAGCAAGTTGATCTTGATGAGATAGGTGATGAAGAGGCTCCGTGCATCGCGCTAAGGAACATGTCCATTGGGGATGTGTGTCCTAAGGAATCCGAAGAGCTTCCAAAAGCACAAGATCAACCATCCTCCTCCACGCGAGCATCTCCACCAACTCAAAATGAGGATGAGGCTCAAGTTGATGAAGTAGAAGATCAAGCAATTGAGCCACCTCAAGATGATGGCAATGATCAAGGGGGGGATGCAAATGAGGAAGACAAGGAGGAAGAGGAACAAAGGCCGCCACACCCAAGAGTCCACCAAGCAATCCAACGAGATCACCCCGTCGACACCATCCTCGGCGACATTCATAAGGGGGTAACTACTAGATCTCGTGTTGCACATTTTTGTGAACATTACTCGTTTGTTTCCTCTATTGAGCCACACAGGGTAGAGGAAGCACTACAAGATTCGGATTGGGTGGTGGCGATGCAAGAAGAGCTCAACAACTTCACTAGGAATGAGGTATGGCATTTAGTTCCACGTCCTAACCAAAATGTTGTAGGAACCAAATGGGTCTTCCGCAACAAGCAAGACGAGCATGGTGTGGTGATAAGGAACAAAGCTCGACTTGTGGCCAAGGGATACTCCCAAGTCGAAGGTTTGGATTTCGGTGAAACCTATGCACCCGTAGGTAGGCTTGAGTCAATTCGTATATTATTAGCCTATGCTACTTACCATGGCTTTAAGCTTTATCAAATGGACGTGAAAAGTGCCTTCCTCAATGGACCAATCAAGGAAGAGGTCTATGTTGAGCAACCTCCCGGCTTTGAAGACAGTGAGTATCCTAACCATGTCTATAAGCTCTCTAAGGCGCTTTACGGGCTGAAGCAAGCCCCAAGAGCATGGTATGAATGCCTTAGGGATTTCCTTATTGCTAATGGCTTCAAAGTCGGAAAAGCCGATCCTACTCTATTCACTAAAACTCTTGACAATGATTTGTTTGTATGCCAAATTTATGTTGATGATATCATATTTGGGTCTACTAACGAATCTACTTGTGAAGAATTTAGTAGGATCATGACACAAAAGTTCGAGTTGTTGATGATGGGGGAGTTGAAGTATTTTCTAGGATTCCAAGTCAAACAACTCCAAGAGGGCACCTTCATCAGCCAAACAAAGTACACTCAAGACATTCTAACCAAGTTTGGGATGAAGGATGCCAAACCCATCAAGACACCCATGGGAACTAATGGGCATCTCGACCTCGACACGGGAGGTAAGTCCGTGGATCAAAAGGTATACCGGTCGATGATAGGTTCATTACTCTATTTATGTGCATCTCGACCGGACATTATGCTTTCCCTTTGCATGTGTGCAAGATTCCAATCCGACCCTAAGGAATCCCACCTTACGACCGTAAAACGAATCTTGAGATATTTGGCTTATACTCCTAAGTTTGGGCTTTGGTACCCTCGGGGATCCACTTTTGATTTAATTGGTTATTCGGATGCCGATTGGGCGGGGTGTAAGATTAATAGAAAGAGCACATCAGGGACTTGCCAGTTCTTGGGAAGATCCTTGGTGTCTTGGGCCTCAAAGAAGCAAAATTCGGTCGCTCTTTCAACCGCCGAAGCCGAGTACATTGCCGCAGGTCATTGTTGCGCGCAATTGCTTTGGATGAGGCAAACCCTGCGGGACTACGGTTACAAATTAACTAAAGTCCCTTTGCTATGTGATAATGAGAGTGCAATCAAAATGGCCGACAATCCCGTCGAGCATAGCCGCACTAAGCACATAGCCATTCGGTATCATTTTCTTAGGGATCACCAACAAAAGGGATATATTGAGATTGCATACATTAATACTAAAGATCAATTAGCCGATATCTTTACCAAACCACTTGATGAACAAACTTTTACCAAACTTAGGCATGAGCTCAATATTCTTGATTCTAGAAATTTCTATTGCTAACTTGCACACATAGCTCATGAATATACCTTTGATCATGTCTCTTTCATATGCTATGACTAATGTGTTTTCAAGTCTACTTCAAATCAAGTCATAGGTGCATTCAAAGGGCATTGGAGTCTTCGGCGAAGACAAAGGCTTCCACTCCGTCAACTCATCCTTCGCCGTCACTCCGAGCCGCTCTCTATCCTTGGGGGAGAGAGCAAAACAAAAGGACTCCTACTTTGGTATAATCTTCACTCTTTTATTTATGACCAAGGGAGGAGAAAGTTATTTGAAGGGCTCTAATGACTCCGTTTTTGGCGATTCATGCCAAAGGGGGAGGAAGTATTAGCCCAAAGCAAAAGGACCGCACCACCACCTAATTTTAAAATGTAATTTCCAATTGTCAATTTGGTATCTTAATGTGTTCAAAAAGGGGAGAAAGTAGTATTTCAAAATTGTTTCATCAAAACCCTCTTGAACACTAAGAGGAGATTTTATTTAGGGGGAGTTTTGTTTAGTCAAAGGAAAAGCATTTGGAACAGGGGGAGAAAATTTCAAATCTTGAAAATGATTTGCAAACTCTTATTCATTTACCCTTGACTATTTGCAAAAGAACTTTGAAAAGATTTAGAAAAGATTTTGCAAAAACAAAACATGTGGTGCAAGCGTGGTCCAAAATGTTAAAAATGAAGAAACAATCCATGCATATCTTGTAAGTATTTATATTGGCTCAATTCCAAGCAACCTTTGCACTTATATTATGCAAACTAGTTCAATTATGCACTTCTATATTTGCTTTGGTTTGTGTTGGCATCAATCACCAAAAAGGGGGAGATTGAAAGGGAATTAGGCTTACACCTAGTTCCTATATAATTTTGGTAGTTGAATTGCCCAACACAAATCTTTGGACTAACTAGTTTGTTCTAGTGTATAAGTTATACAGGTGCAAAAGGTTCACACTTAGCCAATAAAAGACCAAGTGTTGGGTTCAACAAAAGAGCAAAGGAGCAACCGAAGGCTCCTCTGGTCTGGCGCACCGGAATGTCCGGTGCACCACTGGACAGTGTCCGGTGCACCAAAGGACTTCAACGCGAACTCGTCGCCTTCGGGAATTCTCCAGAGCCGGCGCGCTATAATTCACCGGACTGTCCGGTGTACACCGGACACTGTCTGTCTGGTGTACACCGGACAGTGTCCGGTGCTCCAACGGGACGCGGCTCAGGAACTCGCCAGCCTCGGGAAATCAGAGCGGCTGCTCCGCTATAATTCACCGGACATGTCCGGTGTGCACCGGACTGTCCGGTGCATCCACGGAGCAACGACTACTTCGGCGCCAACGGCTACCTGCGATGCATTTAATGCGCGCGCAGCGCGCGCAGAAGTCAGAGTCACCCATGCCGGCGCACCGGACAGTGAACAGTGCATGTCCGGTGCGCCACCGGACATCGAGGCGGGCCCAGAAGTCAGAACTCCAACGGTCAGATTCCAACGACACTGGTGACGTGGCAGGGGCACCGGACATGTCCGGTGCGCCATCGAACAGACAGCCTCCACCAACGGTTATTTTGGTGGTTGGGGCTATAAATACCCCAACCACCCAACCATTCATTGCATCCAAGTTTTCCACTTCCCAACTACTTACAAGAGCTCTAGCATTCAATTCTAGACACACCAAAGAGATCAAATCCTCTCCAAATTCCACACAACGCCCTAGTGACTAGAGAGAGAGATTTGCTTGTGTTCTTTCGAGCTCTTGCGCTTGGATTGCTTTCTTCTTTCTTGATTCCTTCATTGCGATCAAACTCACTTGTAATTGAGGCAAGAGACACCAAACTTGTGGTGGTCCTTGTGGGTACTTTGTGTTCCAAGTGATTGAGAAGAGAAAGCTCACTCGATCCGTGGGATCGTTTGAGAGAGGGAAGGGTTGAAAGAGACCCGGCCTTTGTGGCCTCCTCAACGTGGAGTAGGTTTGAGAGAACCGAACCTCGGTAAAACAAATCCGCGTGTCACACTCTTCATTTGCTTGCGATTTGTTTTGCACCCTCTCTCGCGGACTCGGTTTCATATTTCTAACGCTAACCCGGCTTGTAGTTGTGTTTATATTTGTAAATTTCAGTTTCGCCCTATTCACCCCCCCCCCTCTAGGCGACTATCAACCATTTCTTGGTCTAAAATCCGTAGGTGTTAGCCTCTAGTATTATTGAAAATGGTCGCTCATGGCTATTTTCATAAAAAATGGGGGTTGTGTGGCCATTGATCATCGACCAGAGGCTCGTACACTTCACCCCACATATGTTTCCTTGCCATATATTACATTCTTGGATTTCTGGTGGAAACCATTTCTTGGTTAAAAACTCGTACGTGTTAGCCTTCGGTATTATTGAAAATGGTCATTCATGGCTATTTTCGACAAAATGGGGGTTGTGTGGCCATTGATCATCGACCAGAGGCTCATACACCTCACCCCACATATGTTTCTTTGCCATAGATCACATTCTTGGATTTCTGGTGGAGACCATTGATCTTCGACCAGAGGCTCATACACCTCACTACACATATGTTTCCTTGCCATAGATCACATTCTTGGATTAATGGTGGAGAACATTTGATCTATGGCAAGGAAACATATGTGGGGTGAGGTGTACGAGCCTCTGGTCGACGATCAATGGCCACACAACCCCCATTTTGCCGAAAATAGCCATGAATGACCATTTTCAAAAATACCGAAGGCTAACACCTACGAATTTTTGACCAAGAAATGGTCTCCACCAGAAATCCAAGAATGTGATCTATGGCAAGGAAACATATGTGGGGTGAGGTGTATGAGCCTCTGGTCGATGATCAATGGCCACACAACCCCCATTTTTGTCGAAAATAGCCATGAACGACCATTTTCAATAATACCGAAGGCTAACACCTACGGATTTTTGACCAAGAAATGGTCTCCACCAGAAATCCAAAAATGTGATCTATGGCAAGGAAACATATGTGGGGTGAGGTGTATGAGCCTATGGTGGAAGATCAATGGCCACACAACCCCCATTTTGCCGAAAATAGCCATGAACGACCATTTTCAATAATACCGAAGGCTAACACGTACGAGTTTTTAACCAAGAAATGGTCTCCACCAGAAATCCAGGAATGTGATCTATGGCAAGGAAACATATGTGGGGTGAGGTGTATGAGCGTCTGGTCGATGATCAATGGCCACACAACCCCCATTTTTGTCGAAAATAGCCATGAATGACCATTTTCAAAAATACTAAAGGCTAACACCTACGGATTTTTGACCAAGAAATGGTATCCACTAGAAATCCAAGAATGTGATCTATGGCAAGGAAACATATGTGGGGTGAGGTGTATGAGCCTCTGGTCGATGATCAATGGCCACACAACCCCCATTTTGCCGAAAATAGCCATGAGTGACCATTTTCAATAATACCGAAGGCTAACACGTACGAGTTTTTAACCAAGAAATGGTTTCCACCAGAAATCCAAGAATGTAATCTATGGTGTGATCTATGACAAGGAAACATATGTGGGGTGAGGTGTATGAGCCTCTGGTCGACGATCAATGGCCACACAACCCTAATTTTTGTCGAAAATAGCCATGAACGACCATTTTCAATGACACTGAAGGCTAACACCTACGGATTTTTGACCAAGAAATGGTCTCCACCATAAATCCAAGAATGTGATCTATGGCAAGGAAACATATGTGGGGTGAGGTGTATGAGCGTCTGGTCGATGATCAATGGCCACACAACCCCCATTTTTGTCGAAAATAGCCATGAATGACCATTTTCAAAAATACCAAAGGCTAACACGTATGAGTTTTTAACCAAGAAATGGTCTCCACCAGAAATCCAAGAATGTAATCTATGGCAAGGAAACATATGTGGGGTGAGGTGTATGAGCCTCTGGTCGATGATAAATGGCCACACAACCCCCATTTTGCCGAAAATAGCCATGAATGACCATTTTCAATAATACCGAAGGCTAACACCTACGAGTTTTTAACCAAGAAATGGTCTCCACCAAAAATCCAAGAATGTGATCTATGGCAAGGAAACATATGTGGGGTGAGGTGTATGAGCCTCTGGTCGATGATCAATGGCCACACAACCCCCATTTTTGTCGAAAATAGCCATGAACGACCATTTTCAATAATACCGAAGGCTAACACCTACGGATTTTTGACCAAGAAATGGTCTCCACCAGAAATCCAAGAATGTGATCTATGGCAAGGAAACATATGTGGGGTGAGGTGTATGAGCCTCTGGTCGATGATCAATGGCCACACAACCCCCATTTTTGTCGAAAATAGCCATGAACGACCATTTTCAATAATACCGAAGGCTAACACCTACGGATTTTTGACCAAGAAATGGTCTCCACCAGAAATCCAAGAATGTGATCTATGGCAAGGAAACATATGTGGGGTTTGGTGTATGAGCCTCTGGTCGATGATCAATGGCCACACAACCCCAATTTTGCCGAAAATAGCCATGAACGACCATTTTCAATAATACCGAAGGCTAACACGTACGAGTTTTTAACCAAGAAATGGTCTCCACCAGAAATCCAAGAATGTGATCTATGGCAAGGAAACATATGTGGGGTGAGGTGTATGAGCGTCTGGTCGATGATCAATGGCCACACAACCCCCATTTTTGTCGAAAATAGCCATGAATGACCATTTTCAAAAATACCAAAGGCTAACACCTACGGATTTTTGACCAAGAAATGGACTCCACCAGAAATCCAAAAATGTGATCTATGGCAAGGAAACATATGTGGGGTGAGGTGTACGAGCCTCTGGTCGATGATCAATGGCCACACAACCCCCATTTTGCCGAAAATAGCCATGAATGACCATTTTCAATAATACCGAAGGCTAACACGTACGAGTTTTAACCAAGAAATGGTTTCCACCAGAAATCCAAGAATGTAATCTATGGTGTGATCTATGGCAAGGAAACATATGTGGGGTGAGGTGTATTAGCCTCTGGTCGACGATCAATGGCCACACAACCCTAATTTTTGTCGAAGATAGCCATGAACGACCATTTTCAATGACACTGAAGGCTAACACCTACGGATTTTTGACCAAGAAATGGTCTCCACCATAAATCCAAGAATGTGATCTATGGCAAGGAAACATATGTGGGGTGAGGTGTATGAGCGTCTGGTCGATGATCAATGGCCACACAACCCCCATTTTTGTCGAAAATAGCCATGAATGACCATTTTCAAAAGTACCAAAGGCTAACACGTACGAGTTTTTAACCAAGAAATGGTCTCCACCAGAAATCCAAGAATGTAATCTATGGCAAGGAAACATATGTGGGGTGAGGTGTATGAGCCTCTGGTCGATGATAAATGGCCACAAAACCCCCATTTTGCCGAAAATAGCCATGAATGACCATTTTCAATAATACCGAAGGCTAACACCTACGAGTTTTTAACCAAGAAATGGTCTCCACCAGAAATCCAAGAATGTGATCTATGGCAAGGAAACATATGTGGGGTGAGGTGTATGAGCCTCTGGTCGATGATCAATGGCCACACAACCCCCATTTTTTATGAAAATAGCCATGAGCGACCTTGAAAATAGCCATGAGCGACCATTTTCAATAATACTAGAGGCTAACACGTACGGATTTTTGACCAAGAAATGGTCTCCACCAGAAATCCAAGAATGTGATCTATGGCAAGGAAACATATGTGGGGTGAGGTGTATGAGCCTCTGGTCGATGATCAATGGCCACACAACCCCCATTTTTGTCGAAAATAGCCATGAACGACCATTTTCAATAATACCGAAGGCTAACACCTACGGATTTTTGACCAAGAAATGGTCTCCACCAGAAATCCAAGAATGTGATCTATGGCAAGGAAACATATGTGGGGTGAGGTGTATGAGCCTCTGGTCGATGATCAATTGTCACACAACCCCCATTTTTGTCGAAAATAGCCATGAACGATCATTTTCAATAATATCGAAGGCTAACACCTACGGATTTTTGACCAAGAAATGGTCTCCACCAGAAATCCAAGAATGTGATCTACGACAAGGAAACATATGTGGGGTGAGGTGTATGAGCCTCTGGTCGCGATCAATGGCCACACAACCCCCATTTTTGTCGAAAATAGCCATGAATGACCATTTTCAATAATATCGAAGGCTAACACCTACGGATTTTTGACCAAGAAATGGTCTCCACCAGAAATCCAAGAATGTGATCTATGGCAAGGAAACATATGTGGGGTGAGGTGTATGAGCCTCTGGTCGACGATCAATGGCCACACAACCCCCATTTTGCCGAAAATAGCCATGAATGACCATTTTCAATAATACCAAAGGCTAACACGTACGAGTTTTTAACCAAGAAATGGTCTCCACCAGAAATCCAAGAATGTAATCTATGACAAGGAAACATATGTGGGGTGAGGTTTATGAGCCTCTAGTCGATGATAAATGGCCACACAACCCCCATTTTTTATGAAAATAGCCATGAGCGACCTTGAAAATAGCCATGAGCGACCATTTCAATAATACTAGAGGCTAACACCTACGGATTTTAGACCAAGAAATGGTCTCCACCAGAAATCCAAGAATGTGATCTATGGTAAGGAAACATATGTGGGGTGAGGTGTATGAGCCTCTAGTCGATGATCAAATGCCACACAACCCCCATTTTTGTCGAAAATAGCCATGAATGACCATTTTCAATAATACCGAAGGCTAACACCTACGGATTTTTGACCAAGAAATGGTCTCCACCAGAAATCTAAGAATGTGATCTATGGCAAGGAAACATATGTGGGGTGAGGTGTACGAGCCTCTGGTCGATGATCAATGGCCACACAACCCCCATTTTGCCGAAAATAGCCATGAATGACCATTTTCAATAATACCGAAGGCTAACACGTACGAGTTTTTAACCAACAAATGGTTTCCACCAGAAATCCAAGAATGTAATCTATGGCAAGGAAACATATGTGGGGTGAGGTTTATGAGCCTCTAGTCGATGATAAATGGCCACACAACCCCCATTTTTTATGAAAATAGCCATGAGCGACCTTGAAAATAGCCATGAGCGACCATTTTCAATAATACTAGAGGCTAACACCTACGGATTTTAGACCAAGAAATGGTCTCCACCAGAAATCCAAGAATATGATCTATGGCAAGGAAACATATGTGGGGTGAGGTGTATGAGCATCTGGTCGATGATCAATGGCCACACAACCCCCATTTTTGTCGAAAATAGCCATGAGCGACCATTTTCAATAATACCTAAGGCTAACACCTACGGATTTCAGACCAAGAAATGGTCTCCACCAGAAATCCAAGAATGTGATCTATGGCAAGGAAACATATGTGGGGTGAGGTGTATGAGCGTCTGGTCGATGATCAATGGCCACACAACCCCCATTTTTGTCGAAAATAGCCATGAACGACCATTTTCAATAATACCGAAGGCTAACACCTACGGATTTTTGCCCAAGAAATGGTCTCCACCAGAAATCCAAGAACGTGATCTATGGCAAGGAAACATATGTGGGGTGAGGTGTATGAGCGTCTGGTCGATGATCAATGGCCACACAACCCCCATTTTTGTCGAAAATAGCCATGAACGACCATTTTCAATAATACCGAAGGCTAACACCTACGGATTTTTGACCAAGAAATGGTCTCCACCAGAAATCCAAGAATGTGATCTACGACAAGGAAACATATGTGGGGTGAGGTGTATGAGCCTCTGGTCGACGATCAATGGCCACACAACCCCCATTTTGCCGAAAATAGCCATGACTGACCATTTTCAATAATACCGAAGGCTAACACGTACGAGTTTTTAACCAAGAAAAGGTTTCCACCAGAAATCCAAGAATGTAATCTATGGCAAGGAAACATATGTGGGGTGAGGTGTATGAGCCTCTAGTCGATGATAAATGGCCACAAAACCCCCATTTTTGTCGAAAATAGCCATGAACGACCATTTTCAATAATACCGAAGGCTAACACCTACGGATTTTTGACCAAGAAATGGTCTCCACCAGAAATCCAAGAATGTGATCTATGGCAAGGAAACATATGTGGGGTGAGGTGTACGAGCCTTTAGTCGATGATCAATGGCCACACAACCCCCATTTTGCCGAAAATAGCCATGAGCGACCATTTTCAATAATATTAGAGGCTAACACCTACGGATTTTAGACCAAGAAATGGTCTCCACCAGAAATCCAAGAATGTGATCTATGGCAAGGAAACATATGTGGGGTGAGGTGTACGAGCCTCTGGTCGATGATCAATGGCCACACAACCCCCATTTTTGTCGAAAATAGCCATGAACGACCATTTTCAATAATACCGAAGGCTAACACGTACGAGCTTTTAACCAAGAAATGGTTTCCACCAGAAATCCAAGAATGTAATCTATGGCAAGGAAACATATGTGGGGTGAGGTTTATGAGCCTCTAGTCGATGATAAATGGCCACACAACCCCCATTTTTTATGAAAATAGCCATGAGCGACCTTGAAAATAGCCATGAGCGACCATTTTCAATAATATTAGAGGCTAACACCTACGGATTTTAGACCAAGAAATGGTCTCCACCAGAAATCCAAGAATGTGATCTATGGCAAGGAAACATATGTGGGGTGAGGTGTATGAGCCTCTGGTCGATGATCAATGGCCACACAACCCCCATTTTTGTCGAAAATAGCCATGAACGACCATTTTCAATAATACCGAAGGCTAACACGTACGAGTTTTTAACCAAGAAATGGTCTCCACCAGAAATCCAAGAATGTGATCTATGGCAAGGAAACATATGTGAGGTGAGGTGTATGAGCGTCTGGTCGACGATCAATGGCCACACAACCCCCATTTTTGTCGAAAATAGCCATGAATGACCATTTTCAAAAATACCAAAGGCTAACACATACGGATTTTTGACCAAGAAATGGTCTCCACCAGAAATCCAAGAATGTGATCTATGGCAAGGAAACATATGTGGGGTTTGGTGTATGAGCCTCTGGTCGATGATCAATGGCCACACAACCCCAATTTTGCCGAAAATAGCCATGAATGACCATTTTCAATAATACCGAAGGCTAACACGTACGAGTTTTTAACCAAGAAATGGTCTCCACCAGAAATCCAAGAATGTGATCTATGGCAAGGAAATATATGTGGGGTGAGGTTTATGAGCCTCTAGTCGATGATAAATGGCCACACAACCCCCATTTTTTATGAAAATAGCCATGAGCGACCATTTTCAATAATACTGGAGGCTAAGACCTACGGATTTTTGACCAAGAAATGGTCTCCACCAAAAATCCAAGAATGTGATCTATGGCAAGGAAACATATGTGGGGTGAGGTGTATGAGCCTCTGGTCGATGATCAATTGCCACACAACCCCCATTTTGTCGAAAATAGCCATGAACGACCATTTTCAATAATACCGAAGGCTAACACCTACGGATTTTTGACCAAGAAATGGTCTCCACCAGAAATCCAAGAATGTGATCTATGGCAAGGAAACATATGTGGGGTGAGGTGTATGAGCCTCTAGTCGATGATCAATGGCCACACAACCCCCATTTTTGTCGAAAATAGCCATGAATGACCATTTTCAATAATACCGAAGGCTAACACCTACGAGTTTTTATCCAAGAAACGGTCTCCACCAGAAATCCAAGAATGTGATCTATGGCAACGAAACATATGTGGGGTGAGGTGTATGAGCCTCGGGTCGATGATCAATGGCACACAACCCCCATTTTTTATGAAAATAACCATGAGCGACCTTGAAAATAGCCATGAGCGACCATTTTCAATAATACTAGAGGCTAAGACCTGCGGATTTTTGACCAAGAAATGGTCTCCACCAGAAATTCAAGAATGTGATCTATGGCAAGGAAACATATGTGGGGTGAGGTGTATGAGCCTCTGGTCGATGATCAATGGCCACACAACCCCCATTTTTTATGAAAATAGCCATGAACGACCTTTTTCAAAAATACCAAAGGCTAACACCTACGGATTTTTGACCAAGAAATGGTCTCCACCAGAAATCCAAGAATGTGATCTATGGCAAGGAAACATATGTGGGGTGAGGTGTACGAGCCTCTGGTCGATGATCAATGGCCACAGAACCCCCATTTTGCTGAAAATAGCCATGAACGACCATTTTCAATAATACCGAAGGCTAACACGTACGAGTTTTTAACCAAGAAATGGTCTCCACCAGAAATCCAAGAATGTGATCTATGGCAAGGAAACATATGTGGGGTGAGGTGTACGAGCCTTTAGTCGATGATCAATGGCCACACAACCCCCATTTTGCCGAAAATAGCCATGAGCGACCATTTTCAATAATATTAGAGGCTAACACCTACGGATTTTAGACCAAGAAATGGTCTCCACCAGAAATCCAAGAATGTGATCTATGGCAAGGAAACATATGTGGGGTGAGGTGTACGAGCCTCTGGTCGATGATCAATGGCCACACAACCCCCATTTTTGTCGAAAATAGCCATGAACGACCATTTTCAATAATACCGAAGGCTAACACGTACGAGTTTTTAACCAAGAAATGGTCTCCACCAGAAATCCAAGAATGTGATCTATGGCAAGGAAACATATGTGGGGTGAGGTGTATGAGTGTCTGGTCGATGATCAATGGCCACACAACCCCCATTTTTGTCGAAAATAGCCATGAACGACCTTGAAAATAGCCATGAGCGACCATTTTCAATAATACTAGAGGCTAACACCTACGGATTTTAGACCAAGAAATGGTCTCCACCAGAAATCCAAGAATGTGATCTATGACAAGGAAACATATGTGGGGTGAGGTGTATGAGCGTCTGGTCGATGATCAATGGCCACACAACCCCCATTTTTGTCAAAAATAGCCATGAACGACCATTTTCAATAATACCGAAGGCTAACACCTACGGATTTTTGCCCAAGAAATGGTCTCCACCAGAAATCCAAGAATGTGATCTATGGCAAGGAAACATTTGTGGGGTGAGGTGTATGAGCCTCTGGTCGACGATCAATGGCCACACAACCCCCATTTTGCCGAAAATAGCCATGAATGACCATTTTCAATAATACTAGAGGCTAAGACCTACGGATTTTAGACCAAGAAATGGTCTCCACCAGAAATCCAAGAATGTGATCTATGGCAAGGAAACATATGTGGGGTGAGGTGTATGAGCGTCTGGTCGATGATCAATGGCCACACAACCCCCATTTTTGTCGAAAATAGCCATGAACGACCATTTTCAAAAATACCGAAGGCTAACACCTACGGATTTTTGACCAAGAAATGGTTTCCACCAGAAATCCAAGAATGTGATATATGGCAAGGAAACATATGTGGGGTGAGGTTTATGAGCCTCTGGTCGATGATCAATGGCCACACAACCCCCATTTTTGTCGAAAATAGCCATGAATGACCATTTTCAATAATACCGAAGGCTAACACGTACGAGTTTTTAACCAAGAAATGGTTTCCACCAGAAATCCAAGAATGTAATCTATGGCAAGGAAACATATGTGGGGTGAGGTTTATGAGCCTCTAGTCGATGATAAATGGCCACACAACCCCCATTTTTTATGAAAATAGCCACGAGCGACCTTGAAAATAGCCATGAGCGACCATTTCTTGGTCTAAAATCCGTAGGTGTTAGCCTCTAATATTTTTGAAAATGGTCGCTCATGGCTATTTTCGGCAAGGAAACATATGTGGGGTGAGGTGTATGAGCCTTTGGTCGATGATCAATGGCCACACAACCCCCATTTTTGTCGAAAATAGCCATGAACGACCATTTTCAATAATACCGAAGGCTAACACGTACGAGTTTTTAACCAAGAAATGGTCTCCACCAGAAATCCAAGAATGTGATCTATGGCAAGGAAACATATGTGTGGTGAGGTGTATGAGCGTCTGGTCGATGATCAATGGCCACACAACCCCCATTTTTGTCGAAAATAGCCATGAATGACCATTTTCAAAAATACAAAAGGCTAACACGTACGGATTTTTGACCAAGAAATGGTATCCATCAGAAATCCAAGAATGTGATCTATGGCAAGGAAACATATGTGGGGTGAGGTGTATGAGCCTCTGGTCGATGATCAATGGCCACACAACCCCCATTTTGCCGAAAATAGCCATGAATGACCATTTTCAATAGTACCGAAGGCTAACACGTACGAGTTTTTAACCAAGAAATGGTCTCCACCAGAAATCCAAGAATGTGATCTATGGCAAGGAAACATATGTGGGGTGAGGTTTATGAGCCTCTAGTCGATGATAAATGGCCACACAACCCCCATTTTTTATGAACAATAGCCATGAGCGACCATTTTCAATAATACTGGAGGCTAAGACCTACGGATTTTTGACCAAGAAACGGTCTCCACCAGAAATCCAAAAATGTGTTCTATGGCAAGGAAACATATGTGGGGTGAGGTGTATGAGCCTCTGGTCGATGATCAATTGCCACACAACCCCCATTTTGTCGAAAATAGCCATGAACGACCATTTTCAATAATACCGAAGGCTAACACCTACGGATTTTTGACCAAGAAATGGTCTCCACCAGAAATCCAAGAATGTGATCTATGGCAAGGAAACATATGTGGGGTGAGGTGTATGAGCCTCTAGTCGATGATCAATGGCCACACAACCCCCATTTTTGTCGAAAATAGCCATGAATGACCATTTTCAATAATACCGAAGGCTAACACCTACGAGTTTTTATCCAAGAAACGGTCTCCACCAGAAATCCAAGAATGTGATCTATGGCAAGGAAACATATGTGGGGTGAGGTGTATGAGCCTCTGGTCGATGATCAATGGCCACACAACCCCCATTTTTTATGAAAATAGCCATGAGCGACCTTGAAAATAGCCATGAGCGACCATTTTCAATAATACTAGAGGCTAAGACCTGCGGATTTTTGACCAAGAAATGGTCTCCACCAGAAATCCAAGAATGTGATCTATGGCAAGGAAACATATGTGGGGTGAGGTGTATGAGCCTCTGGTCGATGATCAATGGCCACACAACCCCCATTTTTTTATGCAAATAGCCATGAACGACCATTTTCAAAAATACCAAAGGCTAACACCTACGGATTTTTGACCAAGAAATGGTCTCCACCAGAAATCCAAGAATGTGATCTATGGCAAGGAAACATATGTGGGGTGAGGTGTACGAGCCTCTAGTCGATGATCAATGGCCACAGAACCCCCATTTTGCCGAAAATAGCCATGAACGACCATTTTCAATAATACCGAAGGCTAACACGTACGAGTTTTTAACCAAGAAATGGTCTCCACCAGAAATCCAAGAATGTGATCTATGGCAAGGAAACATATGTGGGGTGAGGTGTACGAGCCTTTAGTCGATGATCAATGACCACACAACCCCCATTTTGCCGAAAATAGCCATGAGCGACCATTTTCAATAATATTATAGGCTAACACCTACGGATTTTAGACCAAGAAATGGTCTCCACCAGAAATCCAAGAATGTGATCTATGGCAAGGAAACATATGTGGGGTGAGGTGTACGAGCCTCTGGTCGATGATCAATGGCCACACAACCCCCATTTTTGTCGAAAATAGCCATGAACGACCATTTTCAATAATACCGAAGGCTAACACGTACGAGTTTTTAACCAAGAAATGGTCTCCACCAGAAATCCAAGAATGTGATCTATGGCAAGGAAACATATGTGGGGTGAGGTGTATGAGCGTCTGGTCGATGATCAATGGCCACACAACCCCCATTTTTGTCGAAAATAGCCATGAACGACCTTGAAAATAGCCATGAGCGACCATTTTCAATAATACTAGAGGCTAACACCTATGGATTTTAGACCAAGAAATGGTCTCCACCAGAAATCCAAGAATGTGATCTATGACAAGGAAACATATGTGGGGTTAGGTGTATGTGCGTCTGGTCGATGATCAATGGCCACACAACCCCCATTTTTGTCAAAAATAGCCATGAACGACCATTTTCAATAATACCGAAGGCTAACACCTACGGATTTTTGCCCAAGAAATGGTCTCCACCAGAAATCCAAGAATGTGATCTATGGCAAGGAAACATATGTGGGGTGAGGTGTATGAGCCTCTGGTCGACGATCAATGGCCACACAACCCCCATTTTGCCGAAAATAGCCATGAACGACCATTTTCAATAATACCGAAGGCTAACACGTACGAGTTTTTGACCAAGAAATGGTCTCCACCAAAAATCCAAGAATGTGATCTATGGCAAGGAAACATATGTGGGGTGAGGTGTATGAGCCTCTGGTCGACGATCAATGGCCACACAACCCCCATTTTGCCGAAAATAGCCATGAATGACCATTTTCAATAATACTAGAGGCTAAGACCTACGGATTTTAGACCAAGAAATGGTCTCCACCAGAAATCCAAGAATGTGATCTATGGCAAGGAAACATATGTGGGGTGAGGTGTATGAGCGTCTAGTCGATGATCAATGGCCACATAACCCCCATTTTTGTCGAAAATAGCCATGAACGACCATTTTCAAAAATACCGAAGGCTAACACCTACGGATTTTTGACCAAGAAATGGTTTCCACCAGAAATCCAAGAATGTGATCTATGGCAAGGAAACATATGTGGGGTGAGGTTTATGAGCATCTGGTCGATGATCAATGGCCACACAACCCCCATTTTTGTCGAAAATAGCCATGAATGACCATTTTCAATAATACCGAAGGCTAACACGTACGAGTTTTTAACCAAGAAATGGTTTCCACCAGAAATCCAAGAATGTAATCTATGGCAAGGAAACATATGTGGGGTGAGGTTTATGAGCCTCTAGTCGATGATAAATGGCCACACAACCCCCATTTTTTATGAAAATAGCCACGAGCGACCTTGAAAATAGCCATGAGCGACCATTTTCAATAATACTAGAGGCTAACACCTACGGATTTTAGACCAAGAAATGGTCTCCACCAGAAATCCTAGAATGTGATCTATGGCAAGGAAACATATGTGGGGTGAGGTGTATGAGCGTCTGGTCGATGATCAATGGCCACACAACCCCCATTTTTGTCGAAAATAGCCATGAACGACCATTTTGAATAATACCGAATGCTAACACCTACGGATTTTTGACCAAGAAATGGTCTCCACCAGAAATCCAAGAATGTGATCTATGGCAAGGAAACATATGTGGGGTGAGGTGTATGAGCCTCTAGTCGATGATCAATGGCCACACAACCCCCATTTTTGTCGAAAATAGCCATGAATGACCATTTTCAAAAATACCAAAGGCTAACACGTACGGATTTTTGACCAAGAAATGGTGTCCACCAGAAATCCAAGAATGTGATCTATGGCAAGGAAACATATGTGGGGTGAGGTGTACGAGCCTCTGGTCGATGATCAATGGCCACACAACCCCCATTTTGCCGAAAATAGCCATGAACGACCATTTTCAATAATACCGAAGGCTAACACCTACGGATTTTTGACCAAGAAATGGTCTCCACCAGAAATCCAAGAATGTGATCTATGGCAAGGAAACATATGTGGGGTGAGGTGTATGAGCCTATGGTCGATGATCAATGGCCACACAACCCCCATTTTTGTCGAAAATAGCCATGAACGACCATTTTCAATAATATCGAAGGCTAACACGTACGAGTTTTTGACCAAGAAATGGTCTCCACCAGAAATCCAAGAGTGTGATCTACGACAAGGAAACATATGTGGGGTGAGGTGTATGAGCCTCTGGTCTACGATCAATGGCCACACAACCCCCATTTTGCCGAAAATAGCCATGAATGACCATTTTCAATAATACCGAAGGCTAACACGTACGAGTTTTTAACCAAGAAATGGTTTCCACCAGAAATCCAAGAATGTAATCTATGGCAAGGAAACATATGTGGGGTGAGGTTTATGAGCCTCTAGTCGATGATAAATGGCCACACAACCCCCATTTTTTATGAAAATAGCGATGAGCGACCTTGAAAATAGCCATGAGCGACCATTTTCAATAATACTAGAGGCTAACACCTACGGATTTTAGACCAAGAAATGGTCTCCACCAGAAATCCAAGAATGTGATCTATGGCAAGGAAACATATGTGTAGTGAGGTGTATGAGCCTCTAGTCGATGATCAATGGCCACACAACCCCCATTTTTGTCGAAAATAGCCATGAACGACCATTTTCAATAATACTGAAGGCTAACACCTACGGATTTTTGACCAAGAAATGGTCTCCACCAGAAATCCAAGAATGTGATCTATGGCAAGGAAACATATGTGGGGTGAGGTGTATGAGCCTCTTGTCGACGATCAATGGCCACACAACCCTAATTTTTGTCGAAAATAGCCATGAACGACCATTTTCAATAATACCGAAGGCTAACACCTACGGATTTTTGACCAAGAAATGGTCTCCACCATAAATCCAAGAATGTGATCTATGGCAAGGAAACATATGTTTAGTCAGGTGTATGAGCCTCTGGTCGAAGATCAATGACCACACAACCCCCATTTTTGTCGAAAATAGCCTTGAATGACCATTTTCAAAAATACCAAAGGCTAACACGTACGAGTTTTTAACCAAGAAATGGTCTCCACCAGAAATCCAAGAATGTGATCTATGGCAAGGAAACATATGTGGGGTGAGGTGTATGAGCGTCTGGTCGATGATCAATGGCCACACAACCCCCATTTTTGTCGAAAATAGCCATGAACGACCATTTTCAATAATACCGAAGGCTAACACCTATGGATTTTTGACCAAGAAATGGTCTCCACCAGAAATCCAAGAATGTGATCTATGGCAAGGAAACATATGTGGGGTGAGGTGTATGAGCCTCTGGTCGATGATCAATGGCCACACAACCCCCATTTTTGTCGAAAATAGCCATGAATGACCATTTACAATAATACCGAAGGCTAACACCTACGGATTTTTGACCAAGAAATGGTCTCCACCAGAAATCCAAGAATGTGATCTATGGCAAGGAAACATATGTGGGGTGAGGTGTATGAGCGTCTGGTCGATGATCAATGGCCACACAACCCCCATTTTGCCGAAAATAGCCATGAATGACCATTTTCAATAATACCAAAGGCTAACACGTACGAGTTTTTAACCAAGAAATGGTCTCCACCAGAAATCCAAGAATGTGATCTATGGCAAGGAAACATATGTGGGGTGAGGTGTATGAGCCTCTAGTCGATGATAAATGGCCACACAACCCCAATTTTTTATGAAAATAGCCATGAGCGACCTTGAAAATAGCCATGAGCGACCATTTTCAATAATACTAGAGGCTAACACCTACGGATTTTAGACCAAGAAATGGTCTCCACCAGAAATCCAAGAATGTGACCTATGGCAAGGAAACATATGTGGGGTGAGGTTTATGAGCCTCTAGTCGATGATAAATGGCCACACAACCCCCATTTTTTATGAAAATAGCCATGAGCGACCTTGAAAATAGCCATGAGCGACCATTTTCAATAATACTAGAGGCTAACACCTACGGATTTTAGACCAAGAAATGGTCTCCACCAGAAATCCAAGAATGTGATCTATGGCATGGAAACATATGTGGGGTGAGGTGTATGAGCATCTGGTCGATGATCAATGGCCACACAACCCCCATTTTTGTCGAAAATAGCCATGAACGACCATTTTCAATAATACCGAAGGCTAACACCTACGGATTTTTGACCAAGAAATGGTCTCCACCAGAAATCCAAGAATGTGATCTATGGCAAGGAAACATATGTGGGGTGAGGTGTATGAGCCTCTAGTCGATGATCAATGGCCACACAACCCCCATTTTTGTCGAAAATAGCCATGAATGACCATTTTCAAAAATACCAAAGGCTAACACGTACGGATTTTTAACCAAGAAATGGTCTCCACCAGAAATCCAAGAATGTGATCTATGGCAAGGAAACATATGTGGGGTGAGGTGTACGAGCCTCTGGTCGATGATCAATGGCCACACAACCCCCATTTTGCCGAAAATAGCCATGAATGACCATTTTCAATAATACCGAAGGCTAACACGTACGAGTTTTTAACCAAGAAATGGTCTCCACCAGAAATCCAAGAATGTGATCTATGGCAAGGAAACATATGTGGGGTGAGGTGTATGAGCGTCTGGTCGATGATCAATGGCCACACAACCCCCATTTTTGTCGAAAATAGCCATGAACGACCATTTTCAATAATACTGAAGGCTAACACCTACGGATTTTTGACCAAGAAATGGTCTCCACCAGAAATCCAAGAATGTGATCTATGGCAAGGAAACATATGTGGGGTGAGGTGTATGAGCGTCTGGTCGATGATCAATGGCCACACAACCCCCATTTTGCCGAAAATAGCCATGAATGACCATTTTCAATAATACCAAAGGCTAACACGTACGAGTTTTTAACCAAGAAATGGTCTCCACCAGAAATCCAAGAATGTGATCTATGGCAAGGAAACATATGTGGGGTGAGGTGTACGAGCCTATGGTCGACGATCAATGGCCACAGAACCCCCATTTTTTATGAAAATAGCCATGAGCGACCTTGAAAATAGCCATGAGCGACCATTTTCAATAATACTAGAGGCTAACACCTACGGATTTTAGACCAAGAAATGGTCTCCACCAGAAATCCAAGAATGTGATCTATGGCAAGGAAACATATGTGGGGTGAGGTGTATGAGCCTCTGGTCGATGATCAATGGCCACACAACCCCCATTTTTGTCGAAAATAGCCATGAACGAACATTTTCAATAATACTGAAGGCTAACACCTACGGATTTTTGACCAAGAAATGGTCTCCACCAGAAATCCAAGAGTGTGATCTATGGCAAGGAAACATATGTGGGGTGAGGTGTATGAGCGTCTGGTCGATGATCAATGGCCACACAACCCCCATTTTTGTCGAAAATAGCCATGAACGACCTTGAAAATAGCCATGAGCGACCATTTTCAATAATACTAGAGGCTAACACCTACGGATTTTAGACCAAGAAATGGTCTCCACCAGAAATCCAAGAATGTGATCTATGGCAAGGAAACATATGTGGGGTGAGGTGTATGAGCCTCTGGTCGATGATAAATGGCCACACAACCCCCATTTTGCCGAAAATGGCCATGAACGACCATTTTCAATAATACCGAAGGCTAACACGTTCGAGTTTTTAACCAAGAAATGGTCTCCACCAGAAATCCAAGAATGTGATCTATGGCAAGGAAACATATGTGGGGTGAGGTGTATGAGCCTCTGGTCGATGATCAATGGCCACACAACCCCCATTTTTGTCGAAAATAGCCATGAACGACCATTTTCAATAATAACGAAGGCTAACACCTACGGATTTTTGACCAAGAAATGGTCTCCACCAGAAATCCAAGAATGTGATCTACGACTAGGAAACATATGTGGGGTGAGGTGTATGAGCCTCTGGTCGACGATCAATGGCCACACAACCCCCATTTTGCCGAAAATAGCCATGAATGACCATTTTCAATAATACCGAAGGCTAACACGTACGAGTTTTTAACCAAGAAATGGTTTCCACCAGAAATCCAAGAATGTAATCTATGGCAAGGAAACATATGTGGGGTGAGGTTTATGAGCCTCTTGTCGATGATAAATGGCCACACAACCCCCATTTTTTATGAAAATAGCCATGAGCGACCTTGAAAATAGCCATGAGCGACCATTTTCAATAATACTAGAGGCTAACACCTACAGATTTTAGACCAAGAAATGGTCTCCACCAGAAATACAAGAATGTGATCTATGGCAAGGAAACATATGTGGGGTGAGGTGTATGAGCATCTGGTCGATGATCAATGGCCACACAACCCCCATTTTTGTCGAAAATAGCCATGAACGACCATTTTCAATAATACCGAAGGCTAACACCTACAGATTTTTGACCAAGAAATGGTCTCCACCAGAAATCCAAGAATGTGATCTATGGCAAGGGAAACATATGTGGGGTGAGGTGTATGAGCCTCTAGTCGATGATCAATGGCTACACAACCCCCATTTTTGTCGAAAATAGCCATGAATGACCATTTTCAAAAATACCAAAGGCTAACACGTACGGATTTTTAACCAAGAAATGGTCTCCACCAGAAATCCAAGAATGTGATCTATGGCAAGGAAACATATGTGGGGTGAGGTGTACGAGCCTCTGGTCGATGATCAATGGCCACACAACCCCCATTTTACCGAAAATAGCCATGAGCGACCATTTTCAATAATATTAGAGGCTAAGACCTACGGATTTTTGACCAAGAAATGGTCTCCACGAGAAATCCAAGAATGTGATCTATGGCAAGGAAACATATGTGGGGTGAGGTGTATGAGCCTCTGGTCGATGATCAATGGCCACACAACCCCCATTTTTGTCGAAAATAGCCATGAACGACC